>NW_024043375.1:0-10019 GCF_014851395.1 Micropterus salmoides
AAAATATACTCTCGTCAGTCGCAGTGGACTAAACTGGCAGGTTTTAATGTTGCAGAACACAGTTCTTTTGCAAGTAGTTTAAACTCGTAATGTTGTGAATCTTTGGTGTAAACTTCCAGCGACTTTGTTTAGAATAATGTAATTCTGTTAAACTTTTTTTATGCATCAAACAATAATGCTTTATGACTTCCGTCTCGCAAACACCTTCATTTCTGTATCAAGGAAACTCTTTCCCATCTTTGATGACATCTCAGACCATGTTTTCTTTATTTCAGCCATTATGAGTTTCTGAGCCGGCTGCATTGACTGCCATTGTGACACTAATGCCACTCTGTTGTTTTGCGTTTGTTGGTGATCAAAGAGTTATTTCTTCTCTCCTCCACATCAGTGATCAGCACCTTGATCTTACGCTAATTAGTGATGCACCGAATGTTCAGCCACCGAAATTAATTGACACAAAATAGCAAAAAAAGCACTTTCGGTGTTGAGTCAAAAAACAATTAAATTATTATAACAATTACGTTGACATGTCGGCATTGTGGAAGCATTTAAAGTGTCACAGAAAGACACACAAATTGCCATTTGCAGACTCTGTTCTGGTAAATTGTCTCCTAGCACATCCACTCCATCTATGGCTGACTTTTTAGAAAAACTGAACGAACTGTCTGACCCGCTTTTGAGTGTTTCTGTGAAGGCAATTAATATAGCTGCACCTAAATTTGGAGTGCACACGTATTCAAGCCTTTATGGTAACTGCAACGGACCACAGCGAGCTGACCGGAGCTGACAGGCAGGTTAGCGACTTTTTCAGTTTCTCTTTACAAAGGCATGAGAGTCCTTCCTGAAGAGAGGCTGTGAAGTCTTCATGTGACGCGATACAAGAACCACATACAACATTATTTATCATATTGGGTCGGACTTGATGAATTTAGCTCGAATATACACATGTGACAATGTCCGGTTTTCAAAATAATGCGTCTATACAGTATGGAAATAAGATTCATTAGATTACATTCCAAAAAAGTATAAAACATATTACATGTGTACATTAAAAGTAAATGGACACATGGAATTTACACGGAGTAAAAAGCACTTTTCGACTATTTAATGTGAATGTACTTGTTCTGTATTTTGTTTTCCAATTATGTTCGATTTCGGTGCATCCCTAACACTTTAAGTTTGTTGTTGTTTTGTAGCAAGATTGGCTTTTGTAATAAGGACGTTAGGAGAAATACTGGCGTATTTATGGTCATTTGCGTTGTAGTTTATGGGAGGAGCAAAGGCGGAGTATGTGGCTTGTGCATGTGCGCTCAATCAGGGTTCCCGCAGCTCCTTAAAGTCTTAAAAGGTCTTAAATTGAAATCAGGGAAATCAAGGTGTTAAATTTTCTTAAATTTGCTTTAGGTATTAAATGGCTGGCGGGACAATTGTCATGCACAGTCGCCTAATTAGCCTAATTAACCTCATAGCGCCATAGCATAGTCCCTTCAAAGATGCAGCCCCTGCAAACTTAATCCCCAAGATGCACAAACATTTTGTGCTACATGTATCATCCCAAGACGCACAAAAAAGCCTCTTAGAGCCATACCTGAAATCAGACAGGAAGTCATTTTGATTTGAATGTGCAATTACAGCCCATGTATGGCCTTTTTACAAGGTCTTTACTTCAACGATGAAAAGTTGTGCTATCTGTGAGGTTTCATTGATGGGCGTATCTGTGGCGAGATGACTGTTGATGGTTTGCTATAAAACAGGAAGTTTGTGCAACTTAACTGTAC
This sequence comes from Micropterus salmoides, assembly GCF_014851395.1. Classification (NCBI taxonomy): domain Eukaryota; kingdom Metazoa; phylum Chordata; class Actinopteri; order Centrarchiformes; family Centrarchidae; genus Micropterus; species Micropterus salmoides. The sequence continues at coordinate 1,779 of NW_024043375.1, forward strand.
ATGCTCAGATCTCTACAAAATTTCACACATTTAATAAGGGTCACGCCCTGAACACATCTACATGCAAATATTCACTCAACGGCATGCCGCCACCCACTGGTAACTACTCCTTAGTGACAGCTCCAAAACGCGCAACAATTCAGGCATCTCCACAACTCCTGCCGCCACAGCACGTTCACGTAATGCGGCGCGGTCACATTAAACGCTGCGTGCGTCACAGCGCAAGGGCCTGGCAATTTTTGTTGCAATTTTTTACTTTCCACCCCTGTCATTTATTTAGTATGCAGTACATACTGAGTGCGTATGACTATGTAATAGACAGTACATAATCACTATGTGGTACTGTATGTTAGTATGGGATTTCAAAATGTGCTGTAATGGTTTTAGAAAGCTCACTACCTGATTGTGCACTGTAACTTTTACTGTTCTGTTTTACCCTGTTTTTAAATGTGCTATACAAATAAACTTGCCTTGCTCCACCATGACATCTCATTTACTGTGTTTCTCTCTGCTGATATAGGGAAGGAGAAGAAGAGAGGGACTCAAACGTCACCGCTGTCAGCACTGTGACAAATCCTTCACAACATCTGGATATTTGAAGATTCATCAGAGAGTTCACACTGGAGAGAAACCGTACAGCTGTGACCAGTGTGTGAAATCTTTCACTACATCAGGTCACCTAAAAAACCACAACGTGTTCACACTGGAGAGAAACCGCACTGTTGTGAACAGTGTGGAAAAACTTTCAGCAGATTTGATAGTTCAAATCCACCAACGTGTTCACACTGGAGAGAAACCGCACTGGTGTGAACTGTGTGGAAAGACTTTTGCTCAATCAGGTCACCTACAAATCCACCAACGTGTTCACACTGGAGAGAAACCGTACTGGTGTGAACAGTGTGGAAAAACTTTTGCTCGAGCAGGTACCCTAAAATCCACCAACGTGTTCACACTGGAGAGAAACCGTACTGGTGTGAACAATGTGGGAAAGTTTTCACTACATCAGTTCACCTAAAACACCACCAACATGTTCACACTGGAGAGAAACCGTACTGGTGTGAACAGTGTGGAAAAACTTTTGCTGAATCAAGTAACCTTCAAAGGCACCAACGTGTTCACACTAGAGAGAAACCACACTGGTGTGAACAGTGTGGAAAGACTTTTGCTCAATCAGGTCACCTACAAATCCACCAACGTGTTCACACTGGAGAGAAACCGTACTGGTGTGAACAGTGTGGGAAATCTTTCACCTATCAAGGTGCCCTAAAGGTGCACAAACGTGTTCACACTGGAGAGAAACCGTACAGCTGTGGCAAATGTGGCAAATCTTATACCGACAGAAGAACCCTTAAAGGACATAAATGCATTCACAAAGAATCAGTGTGACAGTTTTCACAGAGCCAAGCTAGCTGTTTCCTGCTGCCCTGAATACAACCACCTTTTATCATGTGACTGTAATAATAACAATAATAAACAGAAGGATTAGTAACAATTGAAGTGGGGGTGTGTTATCAGACATTAGCAAAATTAAATAAGGTTGATTGAGGAACTGACAGTTTGTTATAAAGTCATTGTGACCATGGCCAAGCCATCAAAAAATTGATTTTACCTATATCAGTGTGTCTGGGGTCTTAAAGTCTTAAAAAGTTAATAAATCAATTTTGGGAAAATTAAGGCCATTAAAAATGATTTGTCTTAATCGCCATTTAACAAGGTATAACATTTTGTAGATACTGGTCAATGTGAAAACCGAATATTATGGAAAAACTTTTCCAAACAAGTACATTCACATTTTCGCCTTCTTTTTTTTTTTTTACCATTGCATAGGGTTAGGGTTAAAAAGTGCTTTTACTCCGTGTAAAGTAAATTACATGTGTTCATTTAATTTTAATGTACACATGTATATGTTTTATACTTTCTGTGAGTGTAATCTTTTTTTGACTTATTAGGCTGAACACCGAAAGTGCTATGTTTGCTATTTCCGGAAGATTAATTTCGTTGCATCCCTAGTTACAACAGAACGTAATCTTCCACTTAGTCGGTCTGAGCGCTGACCGAACAGCCGCGTTACTCAAACTCAAGAGCAAGATCCGCCATCAACAAGTGATCAGTAAGACCGAAGACGACAGGGAAAATAGTAACGTTTGGAATTGGCTAACGTTAGCTGGCTATTTAGCTAACTGTGCCTTTTATTGAAACACTTTCACCTTTTCATAAAGCCGAAGCACTCGTCAGTGTCACTTTTTGTGAACAGATCTATCACAGCCTGAATGGAGCGGGACATAAAGAAGTTTGATGTGCTACAGAAAACTTTTCAAATGTTGAACTCATCGTTCTGCATAAATAATTATGATTATTGACGAGTTAGTAGCCTACTTGAAATTAAAGTTGGAGACTAACTACCATGCAGCCTAGAGCATTTTTCTTGAACCAGTTAATAAATAACAAACAACCCCAAAATTAAACTGTATTAAATATTATAAGTGGTAAACTGTATTCGATTATAATAAATATAGTAACATCATATAAATAATATATTATCAAACTAACAGTTTATGATTATATTAACAATATACCTTTAATATAATGTTATAATATTATACTAATACACTCATTTATACTAGCTCCTCTTCCAGGTTGTGGGTCGAGCCTCTGCAGTGGACAGATGTAGATATAGCCAGGATGCCATCGTGCCAATATGTGCTTCTTCTAGCCGCCTCCTGAGAGAAACATGTTCTCCTTGTTCTATTATACATCTGTTTTATGGAAGTTATTGTTATAAAAATGTACACAAATAAGCTTTAAGATGCCGCCTACACTACCAACGTTATCCATCACTCTATTTATTCTCTTCAGCTTTGTTCCCTTCTGCCGTTTTTGAATTATGTTGTATTGATACAGTAGTTGATGAAATACTGTTTACTTTTACAGTCTCAAAATCAATTTATAGTAATAAAATTAAAAAGTAAAGTGTTTGCATGCAAGCAAACATTATCTAGTTTGAAACAACTAATACACAAAATCACACTGTTCACATGATTTTCAGTAATGTTGCAAACATAAACGTCATAGTCGATTTAAGACAATGGATTTTTGCAGGAAATTTGACCAGTTCTTCACAAAGATAACAGGCCTATACAGACTGAGAAGGTTGGTGAATGCCTCAGCTTTTAGAAGAGATTACAACCTGGTCACATATAGGCCATAAAAATTTGAGTATATTTAAATTTCACAATTCCTCTTTTACAGGTGCGTTGCTGACTTAACCGGTTACAGCTCAAAGTGGCGTCTGTCTTATAATATGTTGAAAAGGTCTTAAAAGGTGTTGAATTTTACTTCAGGATACTTGTGTATATACCCTGTATATGTACTTTTATTAATCCTCTATATGTCATTACTTTATGTTCTTTGCTCATCTTATGTGATTTTATAATTTCACTTAGTGTACCAGTGTTTTGATATAATGACCTTCTGTGAGATTGTTTTGTGTCATGCTTTCCTGTAGAAAGGAGTTTCCACTGTGGCTCAAGGCTGAGAAAGGCTTTTCTGTTGGACTCCACAATTATTCTCTAGCATTAAATGTCTTCTCTGTTTCTCTGGGTCAGACTCTCTAACAGCCCTCTGGTGTAGAGCTCTGCCCTTCAGCTGAATCACCTGTTATTCTTACTTTAATAAATATCACAAAGACACCTGTTTGTTGTAACTTCTTTATTTCTTCAGAAGGAAATATACCAAACCTCCAGTCAAACGTACTGTGACATGTTCACCATCATCCCGTCAGGTCTGTGAGGGCACCGGATTGAAAATAAATCTATAAAATTTTATAAATTACTCTCAAGATTTGTACCACAACCTGGGCTGCATTAAGCTGCAGCATCAATGAGCATCTGTCTGCAAGAAAAACTGGCAGATGAAGGATTGGATGATGGTTTCCATGATGTGATCATGATGAAAGTGAAAGTCCTGTTTTGATCCTGCAGTCACAAACCTTTAACTTCTACTTCAGATTCTGATGTCGTCTGTGCAGCAGCACCAAAACAAGCGGTGGAAGCTGATTTACAAAGGTGGAAAACCTCTTTATCGTCTTCTCACTCTCACATTCCTTATTAAATATCATGTTTTCTAATGAACTGCATCCCTTGTGGAAAACAAAAGCCCACTCTTTGGCCTCTGAGTCTGTTTGGGGTCAAAAGAAACCTCCAGACTTTCACTCTCAGTCCTTCAGAGTCTAACAGCTTCCAGAGGTTTTGTTGAAGAGTCAGACTGTGTTTGAGCGCCACCTGCTGCTCATTAAGCAGACAGACCAATAAAGATGAAGAATAAAGAAACAGAGTGCTGCTGTTCCTCCATCTTCTGCTCTTTCCTTCATTGTTTTACTCTCTCTGGATGCTGCTGTGCTCTGACAGGAAATCACTGACGTTTAGTGGCTGAACGAGCAGCTTTGATTTGTTATTGAACTTTCTAATGTGTCTGTTAGCTCACATGTCTTTGACCTTTACACCTCAGCTCATGTCAGCGTTGATGTTTCCTCCCTTACTGTAACGTACAGAAGCTGATGTGCTTCCTGCAGTAGTTTGGTTGTATCTGCTGTAAGCTGCAGTTAATAATTAGATCTGTTCTGGCTCTATTATTACTGAGGGATTCTCTGTTGTTTGACCCTTATGGCCCAGAAAAGATAAGAATTACCAAAATAAAAGCTCCTGTGGTGAGTCAACATTTTTAAGGTACTGAAATACAGGATTTTACTGCTGTAGTTGTTGAGCTGGAGCACTGTCTGTCTGTGAGCATCAGACTGTAACTGATGATTGTCTTCATTAGAGATTTTCAGTAGTAGAGTCTGGTGTGGAGGATTTACATCGTGTAAAAAAAACTTAAAATAATAATTATATAAACTTTTGGGAGTTTAACTAATAACAAAACACATTTAAACACTAAAAAGTCCTAATTTGTAAAGTAACTAGTACCTAAAGCTACCAGATGAATGTAGTGAAGTAAAAGTTCAATATTCCCTCTGAGAGTGGAGCAGAGTAGAAAGTAAAGTACAAGTACCTGAGTGTTGTACTTTAGTACAGCAGTGTAGTAAATGTAGCTGTTGTGTTAATGTGAATGTTTTGTGAGGAGCTCTCCAGTTTGTCCTGAGGGACGAACAGACTGACAGTGACAGGAAGCAGCCAGCAGGAGGCAGCAGAGGAGCTTCAGTTTGTTCAACAGATGATAGTTTTCACTTTAAAGTCACTGGAGGAGCAAACTGTGTGCAGAGGGTTTGTGTCCTGTTACCTTTAATAGAAACAACCAGTCCTCTATAATGGAAGATCAGCAGCCCAGTAAGTTGTTGTTATTCACAGATTTTAACAGCACAAACATTTTACATTTCACATTAATGACTCTGAAGCTGAATAAACAAACGCTCGTCTGACAGCATCTCATATTTATTGTGTGTTGCTCTGTTTGTATGTTTGTACTCTGTGCTTTTAATACCCAACGCTGCCACAGAGAAGAGATCCTCCACAAATATTATTCCCAACTACCAGCATTTATTTATTAAGTGAGCATCACATCAACATGTTGTTGTTATATTTCTAATTTCTTCTGTATTAACGGAGACTAAAGAGGTTTGCAGGCTACATTCACAACACACAGTTTTCCTTCAGTGGCTTTGTGTTTGCATCTGTTTGGGCTGCTCATTAATTACATTTACATTTATTCATTTAGCTGACGCTTTTATCCAAAGCAACTTACAATTGCTATTTGTGTCAGAGGTCGCATTAAAATTAAATTAAAACTCTGCTCTGTGTGAAGCACACTCCCTCATACACATCAAATATGATCAGCTGGTTTCAGGAAACCAACTAACTAAACTTCATCTTCTGCCTGAAATCAAGGAGCCGTGTTTCTAAACGGCCTTAGCGACGTAACTAAGGGGCGGGGCGAGACGCCGTGACATCGCGAGAACACTCCGCGGGATCCCGCAGCGCTCCTGTATCTCAGCCTGAAGAGCTCCGAGACCAGAATCCAGACTCAGTCCAGGACAACACGGTCCACCAGTCACAGCGGAGACCTGCAGGACGATGGAGAACCAGAACCCGGACCACAGGAGCCAAACAGCAGCCTCGTGCTCTGATAGCGCCGATGTTCAGGTCAGTGTTCATGACTTCATCACGAGACTAAAGACACGAGGAAGAGTCTCGAGGGTCCGTGTATCATCCGTTCATTCTGTTGTTAGAGATCAGAGCCTGAAAACCCGCTCCAGGGTTTGTGTTCGTGGTTTGATTTCCAAAGTGTCTCCGCGGTTCCTGTTTTCATCTTGAAGAGAGGAAGCTGAAAGAAAAACTCACGAGCGTTTCTCTTTTCTTTGTGCTGTGACTGTCGGCATTTTCCCGCGTGGCGCATGCGCGGTGCTGCACGTGTCATGGCGAAGCGCACAGAACAAACAATGATCCGTCTGATTGATCTGTGAGGAGGATTTCTTGTTAACCTTCACTGCTGCTTGTTTTGGGATAGACTGCTTGAATCTGTCATGAAACACAATTTGTTTTGGTCTAAAATATGTCTGATGCTTTGTTTCTTTGACAAAGTTTTTTTCTAGTTGTGAAGCTGGTTTAGCTTCTTTGCGGTTTGGGTTTTTCTGAATTATGAGAACTTTTGGGTTGGTTGTTGGCTGTCAGGACCCAGGTTGACAGGATTTTTTTCAGTAGTAAGTGTTGCTGTAACCACCCCACTAAAGTTCAATAAAAAACATATTATTTTCTGTTAGGAACTTGCTGAGCATCATCAGTGCATTTACTGTTCACATTCCAGAAACGCATCACAATATACCACACATCACATATCAGTAATGTTGTAAGTAAATAAAGTTGGAAGATAAGCTTGTGATTAGGGCTGAAACAAATCGATACAATTACTAATTTGCATTGACGCAAATTCTGTGTTGACGCTTCATTTAATCCTATAAATACAGCGCACACGGTTTTGACATTTATTACTGTCGCACATTGTGCTTACGCTGTGAACCGTAGCTCTATAGCTATAGCTGCAGTCTGTAGCTCTATACTAGTGGTGTCCATGATCACAGTGTTGTCAGAATATTTGATGTATGTTATACCTGGGTTAGTGCTACTGCAGTCATTACTGTGTATACAGAACCGGTGAGATTACAAAGCCTTGTGGGGCTCCGGTGGAGTGAAGTGACTGTTGACTTCAGAATAGGGTTTGCCGGGTACATCTTCACATACGAGGAATTTGCCTTGGTATGAATTGGTGCTTACAGTACACATAAAAGAAAATGGTCTATATAAATAAGGAGATCAAAAAAATGTACAAGAATACAAAAAATACATACTATAATACAATGCTGACAAGTATGTGCAAAAGTTGGCAACATGAGCATAAAGCATAGTTGCTGTAAAGTGTGGGGTCAGATGAGTGTGTGTTTAGGAGGGGGGCATGAGAGCCAGTGACAGTGGGGACCTGGGCCTTTTTGAGGAAGCCCACTACCATCGTGAAGAAGCTTTTTGTGTGTCGGAGGTTTTGGTCCTGATGGGCCGCAGCCTCCTGCCAGAGGGGAGAGTCTGAAACAGTTTATGTCTGGGATGGGCGGGATCAGCTGCAATCTTTCCTGCAGCCTCAGAGACCTGGAGGCATACAGGCCCTGAAGAGAAGAAGATTGCAGCCAATCATCTTCTCTGCAGAGCGGATGATACGCTGCAGCCTGCCCTTGTCCCTGGCGGTGGCAGCAGCGTACCAGATGGTGATGGAGGAGGTGAGGATGACTCAATGATGGCGGTGTAGATGCACCATCATTGTCCATCAGGACCAATGAGGTGATGTTTAGGTCCCACTTGAGGTCCCGGAGATGATGGTGCCCATGAAGGGGAGGAGTCCACCGTGGTGACTGAGGAGTCACACAGTGATGGGGAGGGTGGGCTGGGCTCTTTCTGAAGTCCACGACCATCTCCACTGTCTTCAGAGCGTTGAGCTCCAGACTGTTCGGTTGCACCAGGTCACCAGATGGTCCATCTCCCACCTGTAGGTGGACTGATCCCCACCTGAGATGAGCCCAATGAGGGTGGTGTCATCCGCAAACTTCAGGAGCTTGACGGACGTGACTGGAGGTGCAGTGTTGTGTACAGAGAAATGCAGAGGGGAAAGAATGCAGCCCTGAGGGGAACCGGTGCGATGGTCCTGGAGTCAGAGACATGTTTTCCCAGCTTCGCGTCTGCTTCCTGTCCGTCAGGAAGTCTG
>NW_024043376.1:0-23212 GCF_014851395.1 Micropterus salmoides
TAAGTAAAGAAGCTATTAAAATAGATATATACATTTATGTCTCCTTGTATAATTTAATTACTACCTACATTTATTTATTTCTTTACTTTTTGTGCATTTAATCGGATGCTTATTTATTATTGAACATTATTTATTTCTGAATTGTCAGGATCAGTCCTCCATATTCTTGTTGCTGTGCTGTGCAGCTGATGCTTCATAGATTAGATGTAGAATTGTTTTGCTGGCCGCACAAAGTTTGCATCTTTTCTGTTACAATAATGGGAGTACTTACTGCTGTAGAAACAACGCCTCTCTCCTTTTCTTTTTTTCCTCAGCTTCTTGGCTGAACAGCTGATTTGAACACATCGATGCGTTCAGGAACACAGTAACGCAGCGTTACTTGGATTAGTAACTGGAAATCGTAATCCGTTACACTACTAGTTACTGGGAAAAGCAACAATATTACAGTAACCATTACTGCCCAACACTGACCATGACTTCATGTATCTTTTATGATGAGCAACCCCATCCACACAATACAACTAGCTGTGAATTACTGCAGTAAAGACCATAGTTTTTGTAATAATAATAAAAATTATTATTATATTTTTCAGGTGGCCACGGTCATTCATGCAACGAGTGACTTACACTGACAGAAGCATCTGTGCCTTCAAAGGCTCATCAGTGGACATTTCTTGTACTTACAACAGTTATGAAACTATCAATCTAATTCTGGTTCAGACCTGAACGTAGTCTTCAGTGGCAGAATCCCTCACAAGCCTGAGGACCTTAGTGAAGACTCCCAGTATGCAGGTCGTGTTCAGGTCCTTGAACAGAGAGAGGACGCTCCACTCTGAGAATCACTGACCTGAGAGAGAGCGACTCAGCTGAGTATCACTTCAAATTCACAGCATACCTTTGAATGGAGGAGTAGTTTACCTGGTACAACTCTGACTGTCACAGGTACTGATGAACACAAACTGTAACAGCACATTTAAACTATCTGATGACAAGTGGAATGATGTGCAGAATAGATCCTAATGGGAAAAATGTTTGTGTGATTTGATTGGATGATGGTCACAATTTTATTGTTGTTTAAATCTCTGTGTATGTCTGTTTGATTCAGTTTCACAAAAAATTTTTCAAATATTTCTGTTTTTTCTCCACAGATTTAGATCTCCAGGTGCAGGTGATCAGATCAACAGTCTACCAGAATTACTGAGGCAGAGCTGCTTTGTCACAGCAGCTGTCGTCTTCCTAATCGTTCTTCCTACATCTGGTTCAAGAATGGACAGAAAATGGAAAGGGTGGAGACATCTTCTTAAAGATCAGTTTTATCCTGGAGACATCATCTCCTGTGCTGTAAAGGACATGAGGATTTCTGCTCTCCTTCAGTGTGTGAGTTTACTCCACTGTGTCAGGAAAAAAACATGCTTATGCACAATACTCTTATAATTTCAGACATAACCATATTAGAGTATTCTATACCGTAATAATTAATTTTTCATTGTAAAACTTTATAATGGAGTAAAGTTTCTGAAGATTTATTCCTCACAGACTCGACAGACATCTTAGTAGTAAGAAATCCTAATATTGTCATTCGCTCTGATAAGGTTGTGTGTAAAGCTCCTCTTTTGAAAAGATGTAGTCTATTAAAGACGTAGTATTCTGCTCATTTTCAGGTTCAAAATCTTACCAGAACAGGTTTACATGGTTTCATTTTCAAAAAACACCCTATTTTTCTCATACTGCACATTGCTGCAGCTCCTCTTTTCACCCTGTGTTGTACGCTCCGCTCTTGAGCTACAGAGTGATGCATCTTACTTGTACAAAATCTTTGCTGGGAGTTGCACATGCGCAGTTCCCAGGTAAGGACTACTAGCCAATCAGAAGCAGAGAAGGGCGGGTCGTAAGAAACAAGGTAGTGATCCAAATCAAAGTCTTCAGACTGCGACCGAAACCTAGCAGATGGTAAAAGTTACTCACAAGTCCACAACCACACAACATCATTGTTCCACATCTTACCATAAAGCACTACAAAAATCACATATTTCAACTCAATTTTACATCAAAATTGGCCAACAATTTGAACATTTGCTCAGTAGCTTTCACATCAGGTGTAACATTAGCATTATAGCTATAACTTTAGCTGTGTTGGCCAACGTTTACAGCAACTCCGCACTTGAACAGTCTGAAGTTACATTGCCGTGTTTATTTTAAATATAATTCACAACCGATAAAGCATACTTACAGGTTGTGATTGTGAATTTCCAGGCCCAAACAGAGTCGAGTTGCATCATCTTTTGACTAATCTATGCTGCCTTCACCGAAAAATGCTACCAGAGCGCAAATCGATAGACTCTACTCGGCCCTGCTCCGTTTTCCGTTACAGATAGTACCCAGAGATAGTACGTAGATTGTAGTCATAGCAACGCCACACACAACTTCCGTAACGTAATGTCTTTAAACACCATCTGTAATTTCACAGCATTTAAGGGCTCTTTCTCCATCTCAGCTCTGCCTTTTCTCTTTCTCTCGTTCTCCTGTGCATTTTTTCTACGCACACTCGCGCACTGACTGACCGCTGTGTTGATGTGTGTATGCATGCAATCAATTGCACGTGATGACAGAGATCATGCCATCAGGTTAAAACAAGAAGGGAGGCCGAGGGTCTACGGTCTGAGTGACTGTGGCTGCCCTGTGACAGATTCAACTTTAATGGGCCTAATCTTGTTTGACAAAAGTCTGGATGTCAGATTTGACGCGCCTCAAAGCAGCGGCACTGCAGGAGAGAGTGAGACGCACCTGTTGTGTGGATTCTCCTGCTATTAAAAAAGCTTGCAATCGCTGCCGCTGGTCAAGTTGTATTACAAAAGAAAAAATACTGGTAATATTAAGTGGGTTTTTTTATAATTCGCCAACACCGAAAAAAATTTCGGCACCAGAAAAACAAATCCATCAGTAAATGAGAAACATTATTTTCTCAGGCAGTATGCAAACTGGTCATTGGTCTATCTTCACCAAGCCATCAGAGAGCTTCATGACAGAGGAGGCCATGAGTTTGTCAGAGAGATCCACCTTGTCCCGCCTCTCAATGGACCACCGGGCTGTTTTCTCTGTATCTTTCTTGTAGTTGGTTGGGGCGTCCATGAAAGGAGGGCTTTTCTGCATGGGCATGTGGAAAGGGTAACTAGCCTCTCCACCCCCAGTGCACTCTTTTCTTCCATCAGTTAGTCTTTCCTGACTGTCCTTCAGTCTTACTCTTATTAATAGAGCGGGTGAATAAATCAAGTTCCTGGGAATCAACGTCACAGAGAACCTGACATGGTCGTCCCACATGCTCCCAGCTTTTACAGAGGAGCAATGGAAACAGAAACACATTTATTTGGTTGTGGTCTGAGAGTGCTGTTTGCTGTCTGACAATAAATGCGTTGAAAGTGGAGGGGTCCATGTCAGTGATTGCATAGTCCACTACATTACACCCAAGAGCAGAAGAGTATGTAAATCTCCCTAAAGAGTCTCCTCTGATCCTACAGTCAAGAAAGTACAGACTTGAGGCTCGACAGAGGTGTAGCAGCCCCTGTACCACTACTGTTTGTCACACTATCAAGGTTGTTTCTGTGAGTGATAATTGGAGATTTACTAAGGGGTCTGGCCAAACACGTGATTATTACCTTGTGGGTCAACAATATCCGGTTCAGTACCAGTTCTTGCATTCAGGTCTCCACATAGAAACAGATTTCCCTGGACTTGAAAGTGGGTGATTTCTGTGAGGAGATTGCTAAATATTTCCTCAATATGTCGATTTTATTGGTGGGACATAAATTGCACAAAGATAAATTTCCATCCTGATACTTGAATTTAGTTTTAGCCAGATGTGTGACTTCCCTTCCCTATCTGTCTAATAAACAAACACAGAAGTTTTAATGGATCGTCCTTGATTACATATTCTAATATTTAAGTAATTCATGTTCATCTGTTCTCCAGATGCTCCAAAGCTTCCCTCTGTGTCAGTGAGTCCCTCTGCTGAGATAGTGGAGGGCAGTTCAGTGACTCTGACCTGCAGCAGTGATGCTAACCCAGCAGCTAATTATACCTGGTACAAGGAGAACCAAACACTGCTCAGTGAAGAACCACAGCTTGTCTTCAGCTCCATCCAGTCCTCTGACTCTGGAGAGTATTACTGTGCAGCTGAGAACCAGCTGGGGAGGAGGACATCTGAATACATCATTAATGTGAAATGTGAGTGGAACAGCTTATTTAAAACTACAAACAGCTCAGTTTTTGCACGAAAAGGATTTTACTAAATCTTTGGTAGGGGTAGAGGCTGAACCCATTATTAGCAGGAGGAACACATAAACAGCAGGTGGAGTTGGAACAAGTCTCAGAAACATCTACTCATCTGTACTTCTCATCCTCTTTTGAGTTGAATTTAGGTTTCAGATCTCTGTGTAACGATTGGCTGTCTGTCAGATGCCTAATTACATATATTCAGAGCAATGGACTAGGGCTGACCCTAGTTGAAGCTTTTCGATGCTTCAATGGGAGGAGCCTGATTCGGCTGTCAATCTCACAGTCAAAGCTTGCAACAGTGTTATGAAACAAGGATCGTGTTATTTTGGTGATATTGGGGTGCTCAATGTCTGATTTTAAACAGAACACAAAGAATATATCGCTTTTAAACAGTACCGTGACGTGCATGTACAGTTAGTTGTGAGGCACGCGCGCCCGCACAGCTCGGTACAAGACCGGTGAAAAGCAGGCGAGCAGAGAGAAACAATAAGCCTCAGTTTAGCTCCAAATGTAACACTGAGTAATAAATAGAGACTGCAGTGCCAACCACATGGACATTGCATGCAGCTCCCCTCTAAGTAAACCAATGTGAATTGTAATGGTACTTGCCAAAATGTGAGGTTCCAGCAACGAACTGAAGAAATAATGTTTTGCCCACATTGTGAGAAGTTTTGAGGTCAGTTTTTATTTTTTATTCATGTAAGAAGCCCCCAAGTTTCTTCATAGAAAAGGGTCGTGAAGAGAAAACCTGTGGCCAAGTATCATGTACAAGTCTGTTAGTGACCTGCTAGCTAGCTTTGTAGAGGCAACTACAGCCTTACTCATGAAGCAGGATTACTAAACCAGGCGGATAACAAAGTAACAACTGGGAAATCAAAATAATGAATCAAAATTATCACTGAATTATTACTACATTGCTCCTCCGAGGTTGTGGGACCCCATGCCTATAACAGACCTGTGAACAAAGATTCATAAGTTTTCTCTTTTGTCTCCAGATGCTCCAAAGCTTCCCTCTGTGTCAGTGAGTCCCTCTGCTGAGATAGTGGAGGGCAGTTCAGTGACTCTGACCTGCAGCAGTGATGCTAACCCAGCAGCTAATTATACCTGGTACAAGGAGAATGAAGACTCACCAAAAGCATCAGGACAGAACTTCACCATCACTGACTTCAGAGCTGAACACAGTGGGAATTATTACTGTGAAGCCCAGAACAGAAGAGGACGTCATAACTCCACCTTACATCTGATTGTTGTGGCAGGTAAGGTTATACTACATTTAAAGGGGTCCTCATACATCTTTGAGCTGACCTTGGGTTACAGAAGCTCACCTTACTTTAGTTTGGATTATTTTTTAAACTTTGACAAAACCGATCCCAAAATAACTTAAACCATAATTTGTGTCCAGTTATCTTCACTATTAGACCCAAACATTCCTGTAACTTTTCCAGTGTTTGTGCTTGATTGTTGTTTTCCAGGTTCATTGAAATTTCCAGTTGTTCTATCAGTCAGTGCTGTTGTTCTGGTCTTCATACTTCTTCTCTCTGTCTTCATATGGATTAGGTGAGCAGATCAGTTTCTCTGTGATTCAATTTACTATGGATCTTAAAGGACGCGTTCACATTTTTTGGTATCAAGTCAAGTCAGTCTCAAAGCAATAGTCACATTGAAAGTTAGCTGTAATGGTTCCTCATGTTAACACTGGCCCTCAAGAGATCCCCTCTGAAAGCAGTTTCAATGTAAGTGATGCTGGAAATACCATACAAAAAAAGACTAACAGTGGAAGATACACACAGAATATGATTTCTGTGTGTATCTATCACTTACATTGAAACTACTTTAGGGAGGGATTTATTTGAGGCCAGTTTGTACAAGAGCAACCAATAACTCTCAATGTACATATGGGCTTTTTAGCATTGTATTAGTGTTTGTTTGAAGAAATGCGTCATGTGTTTAGTTAATAATTTGCTTCTTTTATTTATTCTCCTGTCAGAAAGAGCTCCTTGCAAAAACAACCTGAGGCTGATGAGACACCACACAACAGAGCAGAGGTACAAACAAAAACATGCTGTTCAGTCACCGGTCAGCTGGTCATCTCATTGGTGCATCACTTCCTTCTTTGACTACTTTATTCACCAAATTAACCACATCCTCCTTTATCTATCACCCTCCCTACTAGCATCCTTCTCTAGTTACACCTGATAACCTCATGGCCAAACTGAAGATAATGTGCAAGTTTAAGATTCTATCTTAAGTCACGTTTTATAAATGAACGGCATTTATTTTAATAGTTTTTAGACAGGAGAAAAAATCTGACTCACACCTGGTTTACCTGAAAGATTAAAGGAGAGGTTCCACATTCCACATCCAAGTCTGTTTGTTATCCAGGTGTCCATATGAACATTTAAACAGTAATTATTCCTCCTGTTCATTCTACGTTATTAAGAAATCCCTTCCTAATGCACTTTCAGTGTTGTAATGAGGGACAAAATCCAATGTCCTCAATCTGTGTGAAAATTATTTAAAAGTTTATCTGAAGGTAAAATGAGGCTTTAGCCATCCAAGTTACACAAATCAAACGGGTCTCTTACAAAGTCAGTAATTTCATCCCAGCACTATATAAAACATAAGACTGTTGTTTTAAAACTGACAAACTTTTACTTTAAATACCCACAATGAATTAAGCAGTCTTTCTCCAGACATACTTCTGGCACATGGTTCACCTAAATTGAACAACAAACTTCTTGTAACTATCTGGTTCATGGGGCATTAAGTAAAATGTGAATACTATTATCATCTGCTGCTGGTATTGCAACACAAAGAGAAGCATGTTTCCATCCAATTGTCATGCAAATTTGAAGCGGACTCTTGAAATGTCGCAAAAAAGAAAAAAAGGGAAATGTGAAATGGCTCATCAGCTGTTTTGGAGTGAATACACCAGTCGCATGGAACTAATGGCCACTGATCTTAGAAAAATGGAGAGAGGTCCTCAGAATTGTGTTTCAAGAGGGCAAGTTGCTACCAGCCATGTCTCCACACGTTATGGGAATATTGGTCAAGATGCCAACAGCAAACAGCTGATCAGACGTGAGTTACAAGTTCGCTACATCAGAACTTATTCGGCAAAAGTGTTTCCATCTCCCAAGTAGTGCATTAAGAGTTTTTCGACAAAGGCAAAAACACCTCAAGCCAGCGTAAAAAGTTTTTTGCGAGATTAAGGATTTTGTTTTTTCTGGGGTTTTTTTTCATCAACCTTTTCTAATGCCACATAAATAACATTGATGGAAACACGGCTACAGACTGATATCAAGCCTCAGGATCACAGTTCTTTGGTTTAGCAAATTAGGCTGAACACACTCCACCTTATACCCTGCAGATATTTTACTGAGTGGTCCTGTCATGCTGCAGTTCAGAGTTCTGTTTGTCTTGTAAAGAGTACATGGAAAATGTAATAGTGACTATCTCTGTGACCAGCAGACAGATGAAACTCAGGATGCAACCATACGATTCGTAAGAAACCAGGCAGAGGCTCTCTACTCCAACAACAGCCCAGCTCAGCCCCTCAGAAACGAGGAGGAGGTTGTTTACGCGGCCCCCAACTTCAACAGTGCCGCAGGGTGAGCAACTCTTCACACAGGACAATCTTTGTTGCTGTTTAATTTAAATAAAGTTAAATAAAAATAGAAAGTGTTTAATCCCACATGTTCTATGTTTTTTTAGTGTTTTTATTAAATGTTCTTCTTTTAAATTATTGATTCCTTCACAGAACAAGGCCTCAAGCAGCTGTGGAGGATGTATCTGCCCTGTACAGCAGAGTTAGTAGACGACACTGAGTGTGGTGACAACATGGATCTGTGGTCTGTATTTATGCATGGACTTTCTATGCCTTTTCTTAGCAGGTGGCCCCATTTGATTTTTCCTCAGGACAGACTGGGCCAAGAATGCAGAATCAAGGCAGCAATAATCATTTATACATCGATTATATTAATGAAGGACAGATAGATTAAATATTAGACACTTCTCTGATGGACATTTAAACCTTTGTGAAGAATTTATTACAGGACTGTTGTGTTAAACTGCATACTTTAGCTCCGTCTACCATTTTTTCAGGACTTTACAATTTTGATTATTATATGATCACATTTGGTCATAATGTTTGGGTTTTTTGTTTGTTTTTTTAAAGGGACAGTGCACATCAGTGAACATAAGGACAATGCCCAAATGTAAATGAGCCAGATTTAGCCATACAGACTCATTTTTATCTGGAGTCCCTGGCAGGTTGATGTTATAAGAATAAGTCACATCTATTGTCAGTATTCATATGCTAATTTTCTGAACTTGTATTTTTATTGCATGGTCATGTCCGCTCATTATTGGCTGCCTATATTGCTGTATGTATTTATCTGCTTTGAAAACTCATGTTTGCTTCATCTTGCATGTAAAATAGTGAGTAAGACACAAGATAAGACCTTTTCTTTCTGGAGAAAGAGAGACTGCTTGGTAACACTTTTTAAAATGTAAATAGATATAAACTGTATTTTTCATTTGCATTTTAAGCCTTTGACATGGAGTTTGTGTTTCAGTCGGATTAAACAGCAACAACGTTTATCGCATCTTTTTGTTGTTGTTACATCTGAAATGAAAGGCACTCAACCATTTTGGGGCATAAATCAACTTTGATAATAATAGTTTTTGGGGTGATATAAATTCTCTAAACCGTGGTTTAACAATCTGTACATATGATGGTGCTAACAGAGCTCAAAGGAAGGAAGTTTGTTGTTTATCCAGTTTGTCTCCTTGTTGCTTGAAACGCTGAAGTGTGTAGTGATTACTGAGAATCGGTGTGTGACCATATCTATTGTCTCAGACCTAAATGTTCTGCACAAATGTTAAAGTTTAACTAGTTAAAGATCTACAAGACAAACGTCTGTATCTGCTGTTATCATTCCACTTGTCCAAACTGGACGTTAAGATATCCTTTGGTAAAAAAGGGGGACAATATGCCGTCCTCTGTGCAAAAATGTATTCACAAGTTTATATGAAATGAATATGAGGCTTAAGCCGTCTGAGTTAGACAAACAAAGTGCTCATCTCCCAAAGTTACTGTCCTTTTAGTACCAAATGCCCACTTTGTGTTTACTTTGTGTTTCCTGGCTGAGTTTCTGAGTTTCCCAATAAAAAGACTGTACCTACACAGGCTTCTCACTTTATTTGTCTAACCCAGACTGCCTCAGATTAGCCCTCTATGTATCTTTGCACAGACTGAGGACTGATGCTCATTCTGAGTCAGCATTGTTCTTTATTGGGAAATCTCCATGTGGCAGATAAAAGTCTGCTGAGCACCATCTGATTCCTTCAGTCTCCCTTAATAGGATTTATTATAGCAAAGCCCACAAATTAAATTTCATTCAGGCAGTTAGAGGTCTACATCTCAAAGAAAGACTCCTAAATTGCCAATAGTTGTATTAGCACAAACATAAATAATTATACTCCTTCAGAAAGTGCTGAGGTGATCAGTAGCAGTAGCCAGATGCCCAGACAGGTAACAACTGCCTGTAACATCTCTCAAGCTGTTTGTGTCTGTGAGGGAATTTAGGCCATGTTAATGGAGGTGACCTGCTAAACTTAACCTGTCTTCTTATGTCTCATGTCTCTGGACAGGGTGCTGCTGAAAATGACATTACAAATGACAAAGAAAAGTTGACATGATGCGACTGCATTTCTTAAGTGTTAAATCAGTATTAAGTTTTGTCACATGATTCACAATGACTTTGATGTGTCATTATCACACTGTCTGTTTGAGGCCAAACCATTCTGAGTTACAATACTTTGTATGAGATCATCAGAATAATACATGCATTGTATGGTCTGGTTTAGTGTTTATGGATGTGACCACCTTTTTGTGAACATGTAGTTCTTATGTGGGGACAAGGCCTGAAGGTTAACCGTATTTCCTCTTCAAACAACTAAAACAACAATAAAAAAATGAATGTATGAAAAAAAATCCATAAATGTCAAATCAGTTGTCAGTATTTTAAGCACAACCTGGACGGAAACTCCAGTTTTTAAACATTGCACAGTTAATGCCACTCACAGGACAGTGTGAAAAATTGAGGTTTGATTCTTAGATAGTTCCTAAAAAGTCTATTAATACTTTCAGAGACAAACCAACAGCATTCACTGCTGCTGTGAGAACAAACAATCACTTCCTGTTCATGTGGTGACTCGTCAGCTTTTCTGTTTGACCTGTGAGATCTCTTAATACAGTCTCCAAACTCTACAGGCATCAATGCAAACTGATTTAGAGCTGCATGTTTTCATCACAAACACTGAGTATTGGGAACATATTCTCTGTGTATGCAATGGACTTTTGTTCTTTTTCATCCAATAGAAACAATATTTTCCATCCATATTCTTCTAACTTGTGGGGTAGTTCAAAGATCCTGCACACCTGTGTGGGTATGTAGGGCCTTCAATGTATGACAAAGTCTCTACTACAGCTGGTAGAGCTGATGATCAGCTGCTTCTCTAAAGACGTATTTCCTCTGTTCTTCTCTCCTTGCATGTTTTCCTTGCAACAACTTCCACCAGCTCTGTGTCAAGGCCTGCCCCCACTCTCCCGCTACGGTGTCTCTGATTAGCTAATATTAACCCTTACTCCACCCTAAACCAAACCTTAACTAAAGTAATAAATAGAGGCAATGAGAACAATCCAGTACGAGTTGTCAGAAAGCTGGTGGGGGAAAAGATTTGACTTTTCTTGTGTCTCCATGCTTCTAAGGTGGGGGGGACTAAGATGCAATGAAAAGATTGAAATGATGACGGGAGGCAAGGTGAGGAGCTGAGGATGTACAAACTGAGACCTGGTTGTTGTGTAAAGTAAAAAATGCATCATTTGCAAAACAACAGTAAGAATCATGTCTTCATTTCAACTTGGAGATGTACAGTCTGTTCCTGCATACTAATGATGTGAAGAGGAAGAAAGTCAGGGCGGCCTTTAACACTTCAGTGTCTGTTTTAACACAAGAGTACCAAGCACAGAGACAAACTGTCTTCAAAGACAGCGTCCTCCCTTTTTCATTACAAATGTTCATTGGGACTAAGTGACATTTTGGTTATATTAAAACCCCTTGTTGAACTATACCTGCTCCACTCTGTGTCCTGCGTTTGGGTCCTCCAACCTGCCTCCACACCACGATCGTGACAGCGAGTGGATTTGTTGTCTTCCTTCTCTCTGTACAAGGTACTGGACATCTTTATATTGTGTTAGCGCACTTCAGAAAATCAGAGGAAGATGACTTTTATTTTTATATATATATATATATATATATATATAATAATAATACGATTTGATGTGTGTTATACAATGTGGTGCGACCCCTGCAACACCAGACATTCACTTCTTTCTTTAAATTGAACTCTTTACAAGACGTCCAACAGAAAACGTGAGTCAGTGTCATGTCTGTCTTTTCACAGGAGATCACTAACTGTAGGAGTTGAAAGGTGGACAACATAACTTAAAGTTAAAAAATCTGCAGTTTCCCTCAAAACATTTGTTACACTCTCACCAGCCTTGTTTCCAGCATCAGCTGCAGCTGATTTCAGTGAAAAGGCTCTAAAAACACCCTGTACACTACCTGCCTAGTACCAAATGACTAGCTGGTGACCATAGCTAATGGCTAGCTGCTAACGAGCCAGACGTTTTCCTACTTCCCCACCTACAAACACTGACCAAGCTGGGTGTGCTGCTGCCTGGAAAGGAACTCATGACCTCGGTCTGTACATTTAATTTTTCAGAACAAGTTAATAAAATTAGGGAGTGTTTAATCAAATCCATTATAAGATAGTATTCTTGAATATGTCACAGATTCACTGATGCTGCAAATTCAGACATGTTGGTTTGAAAAGTTCACAAACTGAATTGTGTTTATTTGTGTTGACATAAAAATGCATCTGATCCATACGTATCCTAAACACAGCTTTAACTGAAAATTCCACCTTTAAAACACACATGGGAATCAGCCAATGTTGTTATTACTTTCATTAAGTTACAATAATAAGTGTTTGTCTACATACCACAGTAGCTGTCCACACCTCAGTGGTCTGCATTTCTCTACAGTTTCCATTCACACTCTGCAGCAGCCGACCACAGACAGGAAAGCAACTCAGCAAAGCAGACTCCTTTTTGTGTAGCCTATCACACCCCTCTAATATTTAATGTTCCACTTTTTTATCCTGTTCAGTAAATACAGTTTCAGTACATCGCTGTTCCTTCACTGCACCCTCTGTATGATGTCCTGCTGTCACGTGTTCATCTCTGGTTCCTTTGCGTTTTATATTATGTAAAAGTGAATGATTTGAAGACTTCTCAATAGCTCTGTTCACTTTGGCATAAACCAGAAGAACTTAATTTATAACATATTACAACAGACGTTGTAGAAGTCCCCAACAAAGTAGTAAATACATAAAAAAAACTTGATACAGAATAAATCTTATATTCAGTTCTAGTTAATAAAATATTCTGAGAACTGTGGTGGGAGAAGTGTGTTTGAATAAACATCTCAGGCAAACACTTTTCTTTCTGTGAATTTTATTGAAGTCTGCAGAAGGAACTCACAGGGACACATGCACATCAGAGAGTATCGGCCGAGTGAGCTGCAGTGTAACAGCTCATGCAGCTTTTATCTTGTCTCAGGGTCGGAGTACTATCTCATCAAAGGAACATGGTGTCTTTCAGTGTTCCTTAGGGGATCTATAGAAAGACACCCATGTCCAAGGTACATGTGGTGAACCACTTAAAGTCCTGACCCCTCTGGACATACGTTAAAGCATCACACACATTTACCTTCCATTGACCCCATACCCAAGAGGCTGGTGAGATTATTTACATGGCAGTGTTTTAAAGATGGTTCTCATGAAATTTCCATTACAATACTCCCTTTTAGCATTTTATGCTAACACAACATAATGAGAATATAAACACTTCATGTAACTTCAGCAGTACTTGAAGAGAAGGTGATTATGTAAAAATATAAGGAATAAAAATACAATGTAAGGAATATAAAAATGAGAGGACACAAGACACAATACAAACACTTGTAATTATGCAAAATGTGAAATTTCATTACATTTGCAAAGACTGCAATGATTCAAAACTTACAATTTCAAAAAATAACTTAAACTAAAATGTTTCAGATTAAACTTCACTTTTATCCCCACTGAAAGGTGGGATCCAGTCCACTGAATCAGTGGGTGCAGTTGGTAGTTGCATGTACTGACCCATAGATGATTTAATTGCTGTAGCAATCATAGATCTAGCACAAGGGATCACACAGCATGTCAGGAGGGGAAAAACACCAAGAATGACAAACAGTGGGGTCAACATTTTAAACAGCACATTCTTCCATCCGCCTGTTGTCAGCCACGCCTGGCTCCATTATCCCATGTGGTGCTGCAGGTTGCTGTAACCATCTGCTTACATGATGATGTTCCCAGGAAAAGATCTCTTGGTGTGAGACATTGTCTGGTGAAACACACCGTTCCAGTTCGGGCTGTTGGATTTATTGTCATGATGGGCTTGAAGATTTTCTGCTCCGTTATCTGAGACGGGTTGTGGAGCCCCCAAAGTTGACCATGCTGATGTTACACCGTTCAAGTGTCTTGGTCATATCCTTAACTTCTCGGCCAACCCTGGGAAACCCTTGAGTGAAGGTTAACAGGGCTCCTAGTGTCTCTGAAACCTTTAATGGTCTGGGTTTCACTGGTATGGAGTTCCCCACTCTATGAGGGAGCCGTGGACACGCATAACAGCCTCCGTTTTCTCTCGGTCTGTCACCTCTCCAGAGCCATCTGTTGGTTTCTGGCACCATATCTTATCAGTTGTGTCACCTTGCCTACCCCTGTAATCAGTGTGCCCGCGGTGAGTGTTTGGGAGATTAGTGGTTCTAGGTGGTCTCAGAGACCTCCACTCCCCTCCCTCCCTAGGAACACAAGGCAGGGGAAAGCTCAGCTCACTCACTGATCTCCATCTTCACCTGGTCTGAGGCCTTTTGGTTGCTTTGGCACTCGTTTGCAGTGGGTGGCGTGAATCCAAGTTGCTCTTTCAGCCACTTTTTCTGCTGTTTCTGTTAGCAGTATCTGAAATGGCCCAGTCCACCTGCGAGCCCGCCAATTCTTTCTCCCGAAGTCCTTTAACACGATCCAGTCCCCTGGCTCCAGATCGTGCAGTTTCTTTTCTGCGGCCTTTGGGATGGCGTTTTTGACCTGCATATGAATTTCAGAAAGCACAGAGGACAAATTAGCACAATATCTCAACATTTCATCCTCACATTGGCTGGTATCTTTTTACTGGCCCAATCCCCGTGTTTAATGGTCTGCCAAATAGGATTTCAAAAGGACTGAGACCCCCTCTGCCCCTCATCCGGCTTCTCATGTGCATTAAAACGATTGCCCCAGATTAATCCAAATATATCCCCCTACACTCTTCAGTGCTGTGCTAATGAAAGGTGTGCCGTTATCACTGGAGATCTTAACTAGGATTCCCCAGTGAGGAATGATCTGGCTTATCAAAGCTTTTGCAACTGCTGCTGCATCCTGTTTAGATGTTGGAAATGCCTCTACCCATTTAGAAAACATATCTACCATGACAAGACAATATTTCTTCCCCTGTGATGGTGTCAGTTGAATGAAGTCCATTTGCAGGTGCTCAAATGGTTTGTCTGGAGGTGGGTGTGCCACCTGTGAGATCTGAATCGGACGCCCCACATTGTTAGTTGCACAAATCATGCAACTTTGACAAAATTTCTGGGAGAAGTTGTAGAACCCCTTTGTGAACCAGTATCTGTTTATTTCCTGTGTCATACTCCCTTTTGATACATGGTCCTTACCGTGTGTCAACTTAGCATAATAAGGAAACAGATACTTAGGCAGGCACGGCTTCCCCTCAGGCCCATACCACACTTAGTTGGAAAATGTGCAGCCTGCTTTCTTCTTTCCTCTGGGCTGGCTCTCGCCTGTAATTCCTGCAAATCATCTGTAGGAGACATTGGCGGGTCAGTTAAAACAGTGCATTGGGTGGTTAGTGTTTGTTTTGCTGCAGCCTTTGCTGCAAGGTCAGCTCTGGCATTCCCCTGTGAGATAGGATCAAGTTTGTTAGTGTGAGCGTCACATTTACACACAGCAATCATTTTGGGCAACAGCACAACATCAAGTAGGTCAGCAACCAGTTTGTGATGAGCAATAGGTTTCCCTGTGGATGTTAAAAACTTCCTGTCCTTTGCATATTTACATGCTTCTGTCAGTGCAACTAGCTCTGCTGCTTGTGCAGAATAGTTTGAAGGAAGCGTTTTGGCCAAAATAGTCTCATGCAAAGTTGTTACTGCAAAACCTGCTTGATTTTTACAAGTTGCTGGATCACGTGATGCTGAGCCGTCCACAAACAACTCCATGTCTGGGTTTGTTAGAGGAGTCTCCTGCAAGTCTGCCCTCGGAGAGCAGGCTTCTGTTGACTGCAACACAATCATGCGGCTGCCCTTCACCTGGAGTTGGGAGGAGAGTAGCCTGATTTAGTACAGTGCATCTCTGAACAGTGATGTTAGATATATCAAGCAACACGGTGTTGTATCTCAGCCACCTGGCTGTGGAGATATGATGTTTTTTGTTCAAGCAAAATCATCAACACAGCATGCGTGACCAACAATGTCAAGTCTGAATAACCCACAATGTCACGTGATGCCATGGCTGCTTTTTCAGCAGCTGCCACAGCTCTCAGGCAGTTTGGCAGCCCTGCTGCAACAGAGTCCAGTTTGGATGAAAAATAAGCTCCAGGTCCCAGTTGTCCCCCATGGTTTTGTAGTAGTACTGAGGTCATGTCAACAGTCTGGGTGAAAGGTTTGTTACAGTCGACCCAGGGTCGGTGGAGACTGAAGAGCTAGTTTTAAATCAACAAAAAATCTCAGGTCTTCCACATGTGCGGTTTCTGCCCATGGTGCCTTAATGTGAGCACTGTTCAATTCAATTTTATTTATATAGCGCCAAATCACAACAACGGTTATCTCACAGCGCTTTTCATAAAAGAGCAGGTCTAGACCATACTCTATGATGCTATTTACAGAAGCCCAACAGTTCCCACCAAGAGCAGCACTAGGCGACAGAGGCAAGGAAAAACTTCCTTTTAAGAGGCAGAAACCTCGAGCAGAACCATGGCTCAGGGTGGGCGGCCAACTGCCAAGAGGGAGAGAGAGAGCCTAGACAATATACACACAGAGGTACAGACAGTAAAGGTGATGTTGCTATAGACTAAATGAAAAATGGTACAGATATTTATAGTAGTGTTAATGATAACAATCGTAATGTTAATGATTTATAATGACAATAATAACAATAGGACTAGTAACAATAGTTGTTGTAGCAGAGGGTGCCGAGCAGGAACACGGGGGCAGCAGGTGACCCGCGGCCACAGATCCAGACTCCACAGCTCCAGAGCCAGAAAACCTGCAGGAAGTGAGAAGTTGTTAGTAACATGCAATAATGGGATGAGGTTGCATACAGAGGGAGAGAAAGTAGGGGAGAGAGGAGCTCAGTGCATCATAGGAAATCCCCCGGCAGTCTAGGCCTATAGCAGCATAACTAAGGGATGGTTCAGGACTAACCTGGGCCAGCCCTAACTATAAGCTTTATCAAAGAGGAAAGTCTTAAGCCTACTCTTAAATGTGGAGATGGTGTCTGCCTCCTGAACCCTAACTGGAACCTGGTTCCACAGGAGAGGAGCTTGATAGCTGAACGCTCTGGCTCCTAGTCTACTTTTGGAGACTCTAGGAACCACAAGTAACCCTGCATTCTGGGAGCGAAGTGCTCTGGTGGGGTAGTAAGGTACTATGAGCTCTTTAAGATAAGATGGTGCCTGACCATTAAGAGCTTTGTAGGTAAGAAGAATGATTTTAAATTCTATTCTGGATTTTACTGGAAGCCAATGCAAAGAAGCTAAAACAGGAGAAATGTGATCTCTTTTCCTGGTTCCTGTCAGAACACGTGCTGCCGCATTCTGAATCAGCTGAAGAGTCTTAACGGACTTTTTCGAGCAGCCTGATAATAAGGAATTGCAGTAATCCAGCCTAGAAGTAACAAATGCATGGACTAGTTTTTCTGCATCATTTTTAGACAGGATGTTCCTGATTTTCGCAATATTACGTAGGTGAAAAAAGGCGGTCCTTGAAATTTGCTTAATGTGAGACTTAAATGACATGTCCTGATCAAAGATAACTCCAAGATTCCTCACAGTGGTGCTGGAGGCCAGGGCGATGCCATCCAGGGAAACTATATCTTTAGATAATGCATCACGGAGGTGCTTAGGCCCCAGAGCAATAACTTCAGTTTTATCTGAGTTTAAGGCACATTTGAAGTTTAGCTAACTGAGTTTCATCTGGCTTGATCGATATATATAACTGAGTATCATCTGCATAACAATGAAAGCTTATGGAATGTTTCCCGATAATATTGCCTAAGGGAAGCATATATAAAGTGAAGAGGATTGGTCCGAGGACAGATCCTTGAGGAACTCCATGACTAACTTTGGCATGCATGGAGGACTCATCGTTAACATGTGCAAACTGAAATCGATCTGATAAATAGGACTTAAACCAGCTTAGAGCGGTTCCTTTAATACCAATGAAATATTCCAGTCTCTGCAATAGGATCTGATGGTCAATGGTATCAAATGCAGCACTAAGATCTAATAAAACCAGTACAGAGACAAGTCCTTTGTCTGATGCAATAAGGAGGTCGTTAGTAATTTTCACCAGTGCTGTCTCTGTGCTATGATGAGCTCTAAATCCTGACTGAAAATCCTCAAATAAACTATTTCTCTGTAGAAAGTCACACAGCTGTTTAGCAACTGCTTTCTCCAGAACCTTGGAGAGAAATGGAAGGTTAGATATAGGTCTATAGTTGACTAAAACATCCGGATCAAGTTTGGGCTTTTTCAGAAGAGGTTTAATTACAGCTACTTTAAAGTACTGTGGTACATAGCCTGTTGATAGAGATAGATTGATCATATCTAGTATAGAGGTGCTGACTAAGGGTAAAACATCTTTAAGCAACCTAGTCGGGATGGGGTCTAAGAGGCAGGTTGATGGTTTGATGAAGAAATTATTGAAGTTAGTTGGTAAAGATTGAGTGAAGCAAAACAGTCTAAACATGTATCTGGTTCTACAGCTGTTTCTAAGGTTCCTGAGTTAAGAGATAAGTCGGTGCCAATTTTGTCTCTAATAGCTAGAATTTTATCATTAAAGAAGCTCATGAAGTCGTAACTACTGAGAGCTATGGGAATACTTGGCTCAATAGAGCTGTGACTCTCTGTCAGCCTGGCTACAGTGCTGAAAAGAAACTTGGGGTTGTTCCTATTTTCCTCTATTAATGACGAGTAGTACGCTGCTCTAGCATTACGGAGGGCCTTCCTATAAGTTTTAAGACTATCTTGCCAAATCAAACGAGAATTTTCCACTTTGGTGGAACGCCAATTCCTCTCAAGTTTCCGCGATATTTGCTTTAATTTGCGAGTTTCAGTATTATACCATGGAGCTAACAGTCTTTGTTTTAGTATTTTCTTTTTTAGAGGGGCTACAGAGTCCAGTGTCATTCGCAGCGAGCCTGCAGCTATCAACAAGACGATCGATTTGGGAGGGACTGAAATTAGCATAGGAGTCCTCCGTTACTTTGTGACTTGATAATGTATTTAGAGCTGATGGAATCGCATCCTTAAATTTAGCTACAGCACTATCAGACAGACGTCTTGTATAGAAATTTTTGCCCAATGGCGAGTAGTTCAGCAATACAAACTCAAAAGTTATCAAACAGTGGTCGGATAAAGAGGGATTCTGTGGGAACATCACTAAATGTTCAATTTCAATACCATACACCAAAACAAGGTCGAGGGTGTGGTTAAAACAGTGAGTCGGTTCATGAACACTCTGAGAAGCCAATGGAATCTAACAGAGATAAACAGTACTAAAGCTGTCATTCTCAACGTCCACATGAATATTAAAATCCCTACAATAATAACTTTGTCCGTTTTAAGGACTAAAGTTGACAAAAACTCTGCAAATTCAGATAAGAATTCAGAGTATGGGCCAGGTGCTCGGTACACTATAACGAAGAGAATTGTTTGCAGTGATTTCCAGCTTGGGTGCGAAAGACTAAGAACAAGGCTTTCAAATGAGTTATAGTTTGGTTTAGGTTTAGAGCTGATTAATAGGCTAGAGTCGAAGATAGCTGCAACTCCACCTCCTCGGCCTGTGCCTCGAGGAATGTGAGTATTAATATGATTGGGAGGGGTGGATTCATTTAGGCTAACATATTCTCCATCACCCAGCCAGGTTTCAGTAAGACAAAATAAATCAATATGATAATCTGATATTAGTTCATTTACTAGTACACCTTTAGAAGAGAGAGATCTGATGTTTAAGAGTCCACATTTAACTCTCCTATTCGTTTGCACTATTGCTCTTGTGGTTTTAATTTTTATGAGGTTTTTATGCACAGCTCCTCTTCTGTTTACCTTTTTAAATAATTTCAATGGTCGGGGGACAGACACCGTCACTATAGGATTTTCACTAAGTAACTCCTGAAATGGAGGAGCAGAGAAGTGTGTTAGACTGCGACTCTGCGTAGGGTTTTGGGTGGGTAACTGCTGAAAAAGAAGGGCAGAGAAGTGTGTTAGACTGTGACTCTGCCTCCTGGTCTCAACTCTGGGTTGTCATGGATTTGGTCCATTAATAAACTTGGCCAGCACTGTCATCCCTACAAAGTTAATGTACCTGTTTCTTTCTCTCATTTTGTCTGAATTGCTTCAATTTGCTTTGGGGTGAGAGGGCTTTTTCCCTTTTGCAGTGATCACATGACCCAAAACAATATCATTCAGACACAGACTGCAGGTTGGATCTGCTAGCTTCATAGTCATCATCAGGAAGGATTTAAATCTAGAGATGTCTTTCACAAAGAGTTGTTTGTCATGACTTTATTTTTTCCTCATGGTTATCAAATTTGACATCAGAAAATCTGTTTCTGGAACAGTTCTTCCTTCATTCACTACAATGAAAATATTTTACAATATACCTGTAGTCGACTGTTAAAGTCAACATTTTGATCTGATGTCTTTCCCCACCCACCGGCTTCACTGCATGTTTTTCACCCAGGGTCCCAAATCCTCCCACCTGTCATGTTTAGCTTTGACCAGAGGGGCATGAGGAACTGAGTCAGGGATCTGAAACAGAGCAGTGTGGGTCATTCACTGCAACTGAAACAGCACATGTGTTATTGCTCCAATACAACCAGTTCAGTGTCAGTGTGTTCTTATCTTTATGTTTTCTGAACCATTCCTTTTCAAAGGTCGTATCAGCACCAAGATGTATGTGTGACCTGCAGCCTAGTTCTTGTGGGGACATGAAGTGTCTGTGTTATTGAAAAGTGTCTTGACTTCCGTGATTAAGGAATGATTAACTGAGTTAACTGCTGCCTCTGGCATTTTCCATTGATAATCATATAGCAACTCCCTTTGACTCTGTTTAACAAACTGTGATGCCATCTGAGAAGTTCTGGCCACCACAACCCCATTGTGAGTGGAAATCAGAATTATGCCCAACAAACACATCAAATCTCGAGCGAGGAGAATCACGGGGCAATGGTCTGACCGCAAAAAAGAATGTTTGAAATGCTTTTCAATCTCCTCACTGCAAGTTAAAGGTGCTGTGAACCTTTCTACCAGAGTTTTCCCTGGCCTCGGTTTCCCCCCTGCTAGTCAATCAGCCACCTGTCCTTTGTTAGCCTCTGGGCAGTTTCGGGCCCAATGTCCGTCCTTTTTGCAGATGTAACAAGCATCAGATCAGCCACGGGTTGTCCCCCCTCCCACAGCTGCGGCTGCTGTTGCTAGCTCAAATGTTTTTAACAGCAGGTTTCTCCTCCACTGTCTGTCCTCCTGACAGTGGCTGAGCTGCTGCTGCTGCCGCTCCAGCTGCAGGTTGGTCGGTACGTGGAGCAGGGTTTGACACAGTGAGATGCAGAATTGTTAGAGGGGACGGTCCCTGACTGTAATTTTCTATCCCTGCGGCTCGCCTCTCTCAGCCATGCTGAATATGCAGCCCAGTTTGCTTTAAAGGTTTTTCTCTCCCTCTCCTTTTTCTCTAATTGTAACCTCAGAGTGTCTAACTGTCTCAGGCTGAACCACACTGCTTAGCCCACATGTCCAGCTGGTCAATACTGCCCAAACCATAATTAGCAATCATGTAATTAATATTAGGAGAATTCATTATTGAAGGGTTACTTTCCCTAAGTGATATTCCTGAGCAGCCTGATCGTAAAACTGGCACCTTTGATTCCGGAGCCTGATAACGTGGTGCTTGACTGTTAAACTGACAAAAGGGACATTAACCAGCGATTAGTGTTGAACAGCCCATCAGAACTCTTCTTAAAAGGGGGCAGGAAACCCTAAACTGCCCCCCCCCCCACACACACACACACATAACCGTGGCAACTGTCCTTGCTCTGCGTTTCATTACCTCATCAAAGAGACTCTTTTTCACGCCTAGATGAGGAACTCCAGGACACCAGAGACACAGACCTGAACTCCCTTATGCAAACAAAGATTGACGTGCAAACGTGATAAGCCAGGATATGCAAAAAGGGGACACAACTCCTGCCTTCTTGAGCTAAAACGATGTTTCATTATAAACTGTTCTCTTCAAATAATAATCCTTGCTAAGTTAGTAGTGGCGCTGCCTCTATTTGAGTAGTTATGTCACCATGTTGTTCCTATCTATTATTATTGCTGAAAAGAATCTAAATAAGTTACTTTTGCAGTGTTTTAATTTTCAGCAAGGTTAAGGACACTCCTTAATCAATGCTTGTTCACAATTTTCTCACACAATTCCTTTAGAAATGATGATAAAAGAAATGTCATACTATACGCTATTAATTACCAGCTTGAATTTAAGGCTAAATAAATACATTTTCCAGCTCCTGAGAAGATTGTTTTAGATTAATCTAAGCTGTCGTCATGTAACCTGAGCTCCCCCAAGTGGACGAAATAAGTATTACATGCCATCATTCTGAAACGCTAACCTTTTAAGGTCTATTCACTGACAATTGTTTCCTGTTACCAAATGCTTAAAATTACAACTATTTGATCATTGAGGTTTGATTGTGGGAAAATATTTGATTATATACGCGCAAATAGATTTTCTTTTCCTTTTATAGACATATTAAAGTTTAGAAAGACAGTCCCTCGCGAAACTGGAAACGGCCCGCCCTGCGGGAAACAAAGCAGTGCCCTCTGGGGAACCATGCCCCAGACAACAAAAGAACGACACACGACAGACAACACAAAGAATGACACACGACGTCGCTCGCACTCTTCCTCCCTTGCTTTCTGCCACCCTCCTCTGCCGGTTTGTTCTGGGCTCTTCAACGCACTTCGGCACGCGCCCAGCGTGCTCTCTCCCGGCAACGCCCTAAGAATTCGACCAGTGCAACAAAGTCTTGTTTCGCTTGAAGCTACACACACGAAGTGCAGCGACTTCAGTTTCCCTCAGTTCCAGGAACTTTACTTGTTTATTTTCTTTCTTTTGTTTTGTTAAGTTATTAGTCCGTTAAGTTATACTAGTTTAATTCACCGACAAAGTTCTTTTTAAGCTTTTCCGTTGAGCCAACTTCACTGAGGTCAGACCAAACCACGTGGTCTCGCCAGCAGCAACGAAGGACACCTGAAGAACAGCTGAATTGCCAGACGGAGGACGGCCAACCCTTGAGGGTTTTTCTTCAATCAGACACGGAGAACCCCGGAGAATCCCTAGCAAAAAGCCAGGATCGGGCAGCTAGCGGGGACAAGCAGTAAGACTGCAGGCTGCCGACAAGCAGGTAAGACCAAAACAAAGCATTCTGTGGTCAGGGATGTCCC
>NW_024043377.1:0-28469 GCF_014851395.1 Micropterus salmoides
TATTAACTACTCTATCAGCGACATTAATCGCCAAGTATTTTATTTATTTTATTTATCTCCCCTATGCCAGTGAACTGAATATCTTTGCGATGTGGACAAAACAAGACATGAATGTCATCGTGGGCTTTGGGAAAGACTGATTGGCATTTGTCACCATTTTCTGACATTTTATAGACCAAACAACTAATCCAGAGTAATTGACAATGAAATAATTGTTAGTTTCAGCCCTCAAGGAAAGTAGGTTTTTGTTAGACCAACTGCACAAGAAAACTGCACAATCTCTCGATGAGGTCTACCCTTGCTACGTGTGTTAACTCTATCTATCTACTCTACTGGCAGACCGACTAGAAGGATTTTGTTTGTGGAACAGGGAAAAAATTCATACTTTGGATCTGAGGGCGCCAAAAACGTGATCCTGAATCCTTTATACCTACAGTACAATTAACATCCACTCATCGAAAAATACACCCAATCAGAATGGGATTTAGCTGAACCCAGCAACAGGCAAATTAATAAAAATTATAACGATATATTCACATCTCAAATACATTTAATTGTGCTAAGAGTCTTTACGCAAAAGAAAGCAAAATCTCATAGTCGGGGCTGTAGAGTCCTTTGATAGTTGTGCGCAAGGGCTGCAACTAATTATTATTTTTAGTGTAGATAAATCTACAGATTATCTTTTCAATTAATCTGTCATTTATACTAAAAATGTAAGAAATAGTGAACAATTTCCTAAAACCTGGTGGGACGTCTACAAATGTCATGTCCGGCTAACATACAAAAATTCATAATCTATTTTCTGTCCAATATGTTTTTAATAATTTAATGTGCAATAATTAATGTGCAATATTCTCTGCTGCTATTTATTCATTAGTCCATTTTGGCTCACCATAATAATTCTTAATAATGTAAAAACCCACTCTCCTTTATATTTGTCTTTATATTTTTATTTATACTATTATATTTATATACTCTTTATCTATCTACCTTTGACAAGTGTGCAATTGTGAAAAAAAATTTCCCCTCGGGGATCAATAAAGTATTTCTGACTCTGATGTATACAGAGAAAAAAACAGTACATCCTCACACTGAAGAAGGAATTAGGAACTGTTTGGTGAAATAGTGGAGATTAATTTTGTATTAATCGACTAATTGGGTCATCCCTGTTGTGTACTCAGCACCGACCAATATGAGATGGTCTGAGACTCTTGTGATCCTGTCTTAAACTTGTCTGAGATGATTGAATTTTCCCCTCACGTCTAGTCCAGTATATGTTAAGCAACAACCACATCACTGGGAAGGAATACCCAAATATGCCATCCCCTGTTGATTACTCACCCGTGCTGTATTATGATGTGCGCACTATCATGATGGAGAAGAGGTCAGTAAATACGAGGCTCTCTGTTGCTTGGAGTACTTTGAATGTCCTTTGGGTGTTAGCTCTCAGGTGGAAATTTTTGAACTTGCAGTATTGAGAGATACCAAACACAAAGTCTAATGGAAAGTAATAAAAGTTCAAGCCAACGATTAGCAATGATAATGCTGCCATTTATCTATCTTTCTATCCACCCATTTCCTAAACCACTTATCTTATTTGCAAAGGGGACCAGAGTTTATCCCAGCATGGATTGGGCGAGAGGCAGTGTACACTCAGGACAGGTCTAACACATGACAACCGTTATAGAGAGGAGGGAGAGGCAAAATCATTTGAATATGGGGGTAATATTGCACAAGACATTCCTAGTTTTGCACTTGGATGTTCACATGGGAAGTGGCAGAAATAGTTGTGTCAAGAATGAAGAAAGAGAGTTAGACAGAGAAGGTCAGACCCTGACTCCTGCACAGTGATTGTCAGTTTTCTTAAAGTTACAGACACGGTTGCAAATTCAAACATCAGAAAGGTGTTAGGGGAGTTAGTTTCTGAAGGTATTCGTCTATCCAACAAGCAGTTCTGATTAAGCATAATGGGGTGGTGATAGAGCAATGGATAAGACACATGCCTTTAGTGTGAGAGACCTGGGTTTGATACCAACTCTGACCCATCCACCATTGATCAAGGCACTTGATCTGTCTGTACACATAATTAATGTCAGTTTAATTCCAGTCTGGACAAAAGTGTTGGGATGACTGACTGAAACTGTCACCCCGAGAGCCATGGCATGGCTAAACCTGAGTTTTACCAAACCTGCATGTCTGTAGACCCAAAGGAAACCCACATACACATGAAGAGAAAATGCAGACTGCATAGAAAGGCCTCAGCAGGCTGCCAGATTCAGAACCTGGACCTTCGTCCTTTGTTTAAATTCAGTATGTTGATGTGAATATGAAAATTCAGTTTGAAAAAAGACACAGACATAAAATACAGTGATTTTTAAAATGTCACACATTCACTGGGCAAAATAAGAAAACTCTGGCTTTTTTCGCTGGTGCCTTTTTTTTTTCTTTGTTCTTCACAAATTTGTTGTAATGATCTGGATGGCGGCTCTTAAGATGAGCAGTTCAAATTGTGGTGTTGAAGGGATGTGATTTGGTTCCTCCTCTATGACCGACAATGAGCAATCATTGCAAATAGCAACATTGCTGTTTTGGACACTTCCAAAAAAACATAATTAATGCTTCATCTTATCAGCCTGTCATATCAACAGAAATTTTCATTTTGCTCCGATACAATACACATTTCCTTTTTAAAGCCTTTATCCACTGATACTGTTGATGTGCCGGTATTTTCCTGCGTCCCTAAAATGCAGCTTTGTTCAAGGAACAAATTCAGGAGAAATGTACTGGGATAAGGCTATAAACAGGAAGCCAAGAGCTGGGGGAAAAGTCTTAACAAATCAACTCCACCCCCTCCCCTAAGAGCCAACAATAGTCAACTGTTGGGACATGGAGCCAGCAAACCTATTTCTTAAAAAAAAAAACATGCTACGGAAACAGCAACAAAAGAGAACTTTACATCTGGACGTGTACGCCCACCGGAGTTCCAAACTCATGGGGAACCATGGAGAAGAAGGCCAGAGACAGACAGAAGTGGAGGGACCTTTTTACTGCCAGCCCACATAATGGGAATGACTGACCGACTGATTGCTCTG
Source organism: Micropterus salmoides (assembly GCF_014851395.1). Lineage (NCBI taxonomy): Eukaryota > Metazoa > Chordata > Actinopteri > Centrarchiformes > Centrarchidae > Micropterus > Micropterus salmoides. Next base: position 3,093 of record NW_024043377.1, read on the forward strand.
GTCCTGTTTTATGGTGGTGATGGCTTTAGTTCGTCAAAGGAGAAGTCCTTGGTTGAAATTCCAGAGGAGTGGTTTAGGAAGGCGGCAGTTTTATGCATGGAACTTTATTTTCCTGTGGCAGATAATGTGAAACAAATCTTGGATGTCATCAGTGACACACAATCACAAATTGAGTTTACCCGATCTGGAACTGGATGCTAGAGGGAAGCTCTTCAAAAGTTTGATGCTTTTTATCGTAAGGCTATTAACTATAGTTTGAATTAGGGAACATGCATAAGGCTTCAGATTTGTCTGCCATCGGTGTTTGGCAACAGGAAACAGTGGAAGTAAGCAGTTTTCTGGATAAAGTCATGTCACACACACTAAGCATATTAATGTACTATTCTGGTTTTGGATATCTAATTAGTCTGATGCCAATAATACAATGAATGGAAAGCCTTTTGCCTGTTGTTGTTATTAATACCATGTAAAGGATCACAATTTACATGTGTTTTGTCAGCTGTTGGGGTCACCGTGTGCTGTTATTTCTCACTTGAAGTAAAGCAGCGATGTAACAGCGGAGGCCCACGGTGACTGTACTGCCATTCTGGTTTGAACTGGATAAAACAAGGCTTTTTTTGTGACTGCTTGACCAGCTATCCTCTTTCATCTTTCCCCTGTATATAAAGGGAAAGTTGAGCATACAGGGGAAAACAATTGTGGAAATGTCCAACTTTGTATTAACATGGGCAGCCAAAGTGATAAGATCATGATATTTGACTATTCTCTTCAAGCTGGTGCTTGTCCACACCAAACTTTTATTCCAAGTAATAGCTTAGTCTCAGGTTAACATGAAGAAAATACTGCTTAGATTGCTGTATTTGTTGCATTACTCACACATTTACTGGGTGAGGAAGTAGCCTAGTTGTGGTTGAGCAGATGCACTCAAATGTAAATGGACGCCCGGAGAGTCTTTTGGTTTCGGGGTTTATTTGTTACGTGGTCAGCAGCAACGTCTCACTTGGTATCACTTACATTTTGCTGAGAGAGCTTTCCAGTTGTTGCTGTTCTTGACTTGATTTCAATATCCCGGATCTCATTCTGATGAAGAAGTGAAAACAACCCATTTGACAAAGCTCATCAAAAAACTAGGAGCAGTGATTCATGTTTATGACTAAAGATTCAACTTGGAACCACTATCCTAAAGAAGACACTGGCAAAACTTCATTGTGCCATGAACTTGTTTGTGCAGAGAAATTGTTGCACGTCAGGAGAGAAGGAAAAACGTAGACTTGCGTGAACATGTGTGCTGTGTCAGGCTTTCTCTACAGTCTCTGAACCGCAGTGTGCTGTTGGCACATGCAGGATGCTTAGGATCTCCATGACACACAGCAGATGTTCTGATCTTTTTTGTGCATGTAATAGGTTTGCAAAGTGAAAAAGCCCAAAGTCCACCCCAAAGGGAGTTCCCATCTCCAACAGAAAACACAGCTCTTAACTGCCTGAAAACAGCTTGTTTGTAGTCCAGTCTTTACTTCCCTTTCTTGTGATGTCACAATGAAAATATATGTCATAATGCTCGCTGAGCGACTAGTCCGACACATTGTCAAAAACACCGGTGGAAAAACCCTGAGCTGCAGCACACTTCCCCTCTTCCTTCCAAACACTAGCTACCCTCCAAGCAGTCAATGGACATAAAGTTGTTACTGTGATGTAGAGACAGAGCTCAGTTAAAACTTTATGGATGAAAGATAATTTTGTTACAGATTAATAACTCACCACTCTGAAACTCTTGCTCCAGTCCAAATTGCCAACCTGGTCTGCAACATGTAGCTTACAGCTAAATCGAAGCTGTTTACCGTCTTTTTCCGACCTGCCCTTCTCTGCTTCTGATTGGCTAGTAGTCCTTAATTTGGAACTGTGCATGTGCAATTCCCAACAAAGATCATTTAGAGACAAGATGTATCACTCCATAGCTAAAACGAAGCCTTAAACACACAGGGTGAAAAGACAAGCTGCAGCAATGTGCAGTACGACAAAGAATATGGTGTTTTTTGAAAATTAAACCATGTAAACCTGTTCTGGTACAAGTCCAAAATAGGATTTTGAATCTGAAAATGAGCATAATACCACCTCTTTAAACATGCTGAATGGACTGCATGTATGTTGACGATAACTGAATTGGAGTTCTTTCCCTAACTGTATAGAGGATTTATAGACTGGTTTGTGTGCAATGTCATCACAGAGATACGCGTGCAACTAGGTGGCAGAAAGCATTGCTCTGTCTTTGCCACATATCAGTCTATACGGCTAGCAGCAGTGTTGGGAAAATTTCACAGAAATTGTAATGCTTTACTTTTTACTTATTACTCCATTAAAAAGTAATATTACGTTACTTATTACTGGGTATTAAATGTAAATAGTAACGTTACTCGTAACATTACTATTACTTTCAACCACCCCGTCCCATCCTTAAAAGTGATGGAAAACCTGTTCAGCAGCGCATTTTAATCCACTTTACTGGAATAATAATTAACCTGAGGAGTCAACAACCATTCAAACAGAAAACATGCTGTATCATATAGGCTATGGATATAGGCTACTTAAAGCTAATAAAAAACAAAGCGGGTCCCTCCCGACATTTTTAACTAATTGCGTGTTCATAACAGATACAAACATACATAACGTTTCTTAACGCCACTGGCTGAAATATGTCTCTCCAGACTTTTTAAACTAATAGCATATTCAAAACAGCAGCAATGAGCATAATTGTTACGAAACATAACGTTTTTTTAACACAGAGAAGTGTCTTGACTTTAGAACTAACGTTACTGTTTTGCACATGCATTTATAAGAGAAGTATTCAGTGCTTTACAAAACACAAAACGTTACTCAGAGTCACTCTCTTCAGCCGAGTGGATGCTCAACTAGCAGACTGGAGTTTCTTTCTACGGGCTAAGTTTCACGTTGCTGTGCTGCTTTAACAGATGCTTCAATACAAAATTGTTCGCGGTTGAAAGCTTTTTGCTGGTCGCACAAAGTTTACAACAGAAGACATGTTCTTTGCATCTCTGAGTGTGACACAGTAGACCTAATAGCAATACTTACAGCTGTGGAAAGAACACCTCTCTCCCTCGTTATCCATTCTTCCTTTTGGCTAACAGCTGACTTGAACAACAGCGCAGTCGTGCATGTTATATTAATATGCAAATGAAACACAAACAAACAGATCCAACTCTGAAATGACAGTTTATTATCAAGTCAACAAGAATTTATAAACAATGTGAGTCTACGTTGATTACAGTGGTTGACTACAGTCTTCTGACCAGCTACGTGGTTTTGACCCCTGACTGCGCGGACATCCAGTAGTGTTTGTATACAAACAAGAAACCCGCCTATTGAGTTGCAGAACAGAAAGGGGTGATGTCTTTCTTCTTAGGCATGAAACTCTGATATTAATATGTAATGTATCCATCTGTAATGTAACTTAAAACATTTGACGGTTTCAGCTTCTCAACTGTGATGTTGTACTGTTTTATATAACTGTCAATTGAATATTTCAAAGTGTTGGCTGTGTCAGCAAAACAAGTAATATGAAGATATCACCGTGGCAAATTTTGATGGGTATTTTCACTATATTCTGAATGTTTTATGGACGAAACAATTTTAATAGATTAATTGATCATTTAAAATAATAATTTGATGCATTTCAAGTTGTTAAAAGACCTGCATACATCTTTAAACTGCTTGTTTTGGCTGACCAACAATCCAAAACCCAAAGATATTCAGTTTTAGAGCTGCAATGATTAATTAGTATTAAATGAATAACTATTAAATGAGAAAGAAAAGTCAAAATTCTCTAATTCCAGCTACTTAAATGTAAATATTTTCTTCCTTTATTACTCCTCTACAACCTATGGGTTGTGGACAAAACAAGACATTTGAGGACAATTAATCGACCATGAAAATAATCATTAGTTGCAGCCCTTATTCAGTTTACTATCACAGAGGACAAAAAATGGTTTTCAGAATACATTCCCATACTTCACCAACTCATGTCCTGTTTTCTCTGTCTTTTTAGATAAACTATCATGATTCCCATCACAGAGCTCCGGTACTTTGCTGACACCCAGCCAGCGTACCGTATCCTGAAGCCATGGTGGGACGTTTTCACAGACTACATCTCAATCATAATGCTGATGATTGCTGTGTTCGGTGGTACACTGCAGGTCACACAGGACAAAATGATCTGCCTGCCTTGCAAGTGGGTGGTCAACAAGTCATGCGAGACCATGCCCATCCCAAATGTGACCATCAGTGCACCAGAACCCAAAGGCATTCAGTATGACCTCGACCGTCACCAGTATAACTATGTCGACGCTGTGTGCTATGAGAACAAACTACACTGGTTTGCCAAATATTTCCCCTATCTGGTGCTGCTCCACACCCTTATCTTCCTGGCCTGCAGCAACTTCTGGTTCAAGTTCCCCCGCACAAGCTCAAAACTGGAGCACTTTGTCTCCATCCTCCTCAAGTGCTTTGACTCCCCGTGGACAACACGGGCTTTGTCCGAGACCGTGGTGGAGGAGAGCGACCCCAAGCCTCTGGGAAAAATGAACGGATCGATGGACAAGAAGGCCTCGTCTGTGAGCGAGGACGTTGAGGCTAGCGTGCCCATGCTCCAACGAACAAAGTCCAGAATTGAACAGGGAATTGTGGATCGCTCTGAAACTGGAGTTTTAGATAAAAAGGAAGGGGAGCAGGCTAAGGCTCTTTTTGAGAAGGTTAAGAAGTTCAGGATTCATGTAGAGGAGGGTGATATAGTGTACCGTCTTTACATACGTCAAACCATCATCAAGGTAATCAAGTTTATACTGATAATTAGCTACACAGCCTACTATGTACGCTATATAAGGTTCAATGTAATGTGCTCGGTGAACATTCAGGAACTAACAGGGTACAGCACCTACTATTGTGCTCACCCGTTAGCAACTCTTTTTAAGATATTGGCCTGTTTCTACATCAGCTTGGTGGTGGTTTATGGTCTTATCTGCATGTACACTCTCTGTTGGATGCTCAGACGCTCCCTCAAACGATACTCCTTTGAATCAATCCGCGAGGAAAGCAGCTATAGTGACATCCCTGACGTGAAGAACGACTTTGCCTTCATGCTACACATGATAGATCAGTATGACCCTCTCTACTCAAAGCGCTTTGCTGTGTTTCTGTCAGAGGTGAGCGAGAACAAGCTGAGACAGCTGAACCTGAACAATGAGTGGACGTTGGAGAAGCTGAGGCAGCGAATCACCAAGAACTCCCAGGATAAGCTGGAGCTGCATCTGTTCATGCTCATTGGGATCCCAGACACAGTATTTGATCTAATTGAGCTGGAGGTGCTCAAGCTGGAGCTTATCCCTGATGTAACCATCCCACCTATCATCGCCCAGCTCTCGAACCTGAGGGAGATGTGGCTCTATCACACCCCGGCTAAGATTGAGGCTCCTGCTCTTGCTTTCCTGAGAGAGAACCTGAAGTCTCTCCACATAAAGTTCACAGACATCAAGGAGATCCCACTGTGGATCTACAGCCTGAAGAACCTCAGTGAGCTGCACCTAACCGGGAACCTGAGTGCTGAGAACAACCGCTACATTGTGATCGATGGGCTTCGGGAGCTCAAAAGGCTCAAAGTGCTGCGTCTGAAGAGCAACCTGACCAAGCTGCCGCAGGTGGTGACGGATGTGGGCGTGCACCTCCAGAAGCTCTCCGTCAACAACGAGGGTACCAAGCTGATGGTGCTCAACAGCCTGAAGAAAATGGTCAACCTGACGGAGCTCGAGCTTCTTCGCTGCGATCTTGAACGCATTCCACACTCCATCTTTAGTTTGCACAACCTGCAGGAGATTGACCTGAAGGACAACAACCTGAAGACAATAGAGGAGATCATCAGCTTCCAGCACCTGCACCGGCTTGTGTGCCTGAAGCTGTGGTACAACCAGATTGCCTACATCCCCATTCAGATTGGAACACTTACCAACCTGGAGAGGTTGTATCTAAACCGGAACAAGATAGAGAAAATCCCCAGCCAACTGTTCTTCTGCCGCAAGCTGCGTTTCTTAGACCTGAGTCACAACAACCTGACCAGCATCCACGCTGATATAGGCTTCCTCCAGAATCTGCAGTACTTTGCTGTGACAGCCAACAGGGTGAGAAGCAAAACCTCCCTTAAAATTGTCTAGTCCATGTTTGTATCACATTTCCATCTGTCTTCACCGCTCTAAGATTAGCTCAAAGGCCAGATAAGGTATTTATAAAGGTCAACGCTTAGAAACGCTGAGATATTCATAGACAGGATGGGAATTATGGCTCCAAAGATAACCACATGGCCGAGGCCTGGGGAGTTATGTTTTGTCAACAGATTCTTTGCCGTATGTTCCAGAGTTTTAAAAATGTCCTTTAGAAGTCAAGTCCAAAAAGGTTTAAAATATGATATAATCTTGGTCTGTTTATCCACTTTCCACTGACTGAAAGATGTGTGTTCAGTGGCATGTTGTAAACGCAGTCCTGTTCTGTACACAGCATTTAAATGTTAAAGTGCTGTCACACATGTTAGATAAAAGTCCTCCTGTCTGGAATCAAGCCTAGGTTTTTTACTGCCAAGCCCACAACACACTAACACAATTTTTCTCTGAGACCACATTATTTTTCTTTGAGCATGATGTACGCCTTGCCATTTTCACAGTATCAGCTTCTGTTAAAACATTTTCCCACCTCACCTGTATACTTCCTATTACTTTTCAAGGAAACCATCACAAATGGTCCTTATTCAGGATGTTGTTTGTTTCAGTTGCAAAGATCGTTAACTTAAATACTTTTAGGGCGATGCCAAATCCTGCCATTACAGTCATGGCTGGGTTAGTCCATTTGGCTTTGGGTGAAGTAGATCGCTTCAGTATTGCTGTGTATTTGATTCACGACTTAGGAATTTCATTCTGTAGAACAACAGCATTTCCCCCAAAAACTCAAAAGTGTACAGGATCATGTTTTTTCAGTAAAGGCTACTATTATTACTTTTTTACTGCGCTTGCTTGTGTGGTTGCGCACTGAAAATAGGTTCCAGCAGGTTTGTTTGCAGCCAAAATAGCTCTATTTAATGGGACCCATCTGGTGTCTCTTCTGTTTTTAAGGCCTCTCTCCTAAATCCTCTTTATACTATTGGCACATTATCAATCCAAATGAGATGTGTAATTGTAAATATTGTGTCCATGTAGGTATTTCAATAGGATAGGAAATAGTGATTTTTTTGTGGACATCAATTTTGAACAAAAAGAATTACAAATAGGATGAGGAGTTTGTTGTCTATAAGCACAAAGGCTACAAGAATACACGACTGTTGTTTGTGACACTGTTAACCTACATCCCTTGTTTTTCTGCCTGTTATCCTCCCCTCTTCAGATCGAGACTTTGCCGCCGGAGATGTTCAAGTGCAAGAAGCTGCGTACTCTGAATCTGGGGAACAACTGCCTGCAGACGCTGCCATCACGCTTCGGAGAGCTCACCGGGTTGACCCAGCTTGAGCTGCGAGGGAACCGTCTGGAGTGCCTGCCAGTGGAGCTCGGTGAGTGTCGGCTGTTGAAGAGGAGCGGCCTGGTGGTGGAGGAGGACCTGTTCAACACGCTGCCCACAGAAGTCAAAGAGCAGCTTTGGCGGGCCGATAAGGAGATAGCTTGAGCCAAACCTGCTGCTGCAGAGGAAAGAAGCTTGATTGGAGAAATAAACGAGCAGACTCAAAGGTTTTACAGTTACATTTGCAGTTGTGGTGCAGTGTGGCTCAGAAAACTGGCAGTAGTAAATCAATTATAGTGCAACTGACAGCTAGTTTGTTGAGGCATGAGGTGTTGGTCCTGTTGTTTTCTTCAGGCTCGCTGTACGCTGAACATGCTTGGAGGTATCGTTTTGTGTGCACAAAACAACTCCGTGATGAACATCAACAGATCATCCCACAGCAGATCTCACAGCTTAGGCCTTAACTCAGAGGACTGCTGAAACGACATCACAGAGAAGCTGTCAAATATTCAGCAGAAAACAAATGGGAACAAACTCTACAGTACAATGTCTAAATACCCTGCAGTTGTTAATTTATAACGTCGGCCTGTGTGGCAGCACATTTGTTACTGGAGCTGTGGAGAAGTGCACCATTGTTCTTTGACTCATTCACAGAACATCATGTCTTAACTAGGCATGTGAAACAGGCTTCACCGTATTTTGCATGACAAAACATCAGACACATTACTGATGTGTCTTATTAAGGTATGTGAGATTTATTGTTATTGGTCTGTTGAAACGAGGTCAAGGTAATTTGGTACTTTCAAATGCTACCACACGTTGGTATCATGTTTGGGCCTTTGAAACGGCCTGTGTTGTGATGTCAAGTAATACATGATCAAAATGACAGTGAGTCCAACACATTTGACACAGCAACTGATTTGTTGTTTTAAGAATTTATTTTAAGCTTCTTGTGGAACGTATAACTGTAGTCAAAGATCTTAAGTGACCTTTGTTCAGTTGACAGCGAATATGTTGCTTCACTGACTAGATTGTAATGACACAAGGTGTCCCCCGGCTGACACGAAGTTTGTAGTCCCTGAATTAAAGTCACAGGGTCATAAACATTCAGAAAGCACCGGTCAATGTTGATTTGTGTCTTTTTTAAATGAAAACATGTGCAAGCACGCATGGCACTCATACAGCCAGTAGATAATACGTAGACCAATAAAACAAGCAAGAATCAAGATACTTTTTGAATTATGGGACCATTAGATGATTATTACCTAAATGGCACCTCCAAGTGGCTGAACTCCTGCAGATGTGAGACAGGAGAGTCTTAAATAGCTGGTAGGTGCACTGCCAGTTTCCAAAAGAAGTGTTGTTGTTGATGACTCAAGTGCCCAGCTGTTTGTATGCTGGTCCTTCTATTTATCATGCTTGGTTTACTCAAGGGAAAGCTGCACATTTGTCAGCGCTTTGTTTATCCATTCAGGAGCAAAATGAGGACAAACAGGAAATTACAGAGTGAAGGGAACTGGTTTTGACCGACCCACACAAGGGAAACATTTATTCACAGAGAGAGTATACAGAATTTGATTTCCACATCCATGGTCCAAATTAGTGCAACATGCTTTGTCTGCTTGAAACACTTTTCTTGTTAAGACCTTGGATTTAATAGCATCATTTGGAGTAACCCTGCTATGTTTACTCCAGCCAGGCATCTCGTTGCTAATATGGCCTTATCTTTTACAAGCTGTATGCCCTGTTAATGATCACAAACATCACGTTCGTGACTTTTTAATGTGTTGTAAAATGTATAGCTAAAATGTTTAACGTCTTTTGTTTCATACATAGCCATATGGTATGTTGTCTTATTGTTACCAGCTGTTTCTTTTTGATTTTAGCTTTAAAAGAGATTTAAGGGACATTTCACTATAATGATACAATTGCACCTTTGTTCACAGTGAATTATTTTATTTTTTTTCACTGAGGCCTTGGCTAAATCCAAATGCCCTTCTAGGGGTCATTAGTGAAGTGCAGTCCTGTTCTGAAAGAAGAGCCTCAGTCTTGAATGTGTTTACTAGAAACCAGTAAAAACTGGAAGCAAAGGTCACAGACAAAGATGAGAGCAAAAAAGAACACATGCCACCAGACAAAGGTCAAAGGGAATCTCAGCTTTTCCAACATGTATAACATTTTAAAAATAAACATTGTTTTTATATGGCATGTCCACCTTGGAATGTCTGCTCTGGTTTAATTTTGGTCTTGCCAAGTAACAGCAAGAACATGTTTTTCACTACATGTCATCACCTGTTGGATGCCAAAAGATTAATGCTAATAGGCAAAACAATGAGGTACTAGCACATTAAACTAAACAAAATAAATATATTATTATAGTGCAGTAGCTGGCCAAAGATATAGGGACAGGTTGTTGGACAACTTGCATCATCTAAAGTAAATTTGATATATAATAGGCTCATTGTAGTGGTGCAGTGCAGTTGCCAGTGCTGCTGACACTAAAAATCTCCTTCCTGCAGTGCACCGCAGAGTGTCAAAATAGCACGTTTAAACAATGTCTGTTATTGTATCAAGTGTGTTTTGGTGGTCATATCATTAGAGGTTGGATAGTCTCAACTAAATATAGTTTTTCCAGCCTTAGTAACAAGTGCTAACCTCTTTATCTGTTTCTTTATCTGGCTATTATATTTTAATTTTCTGACCTCCAGAGCTCTGACCAGGGTGATACAGTCACTTCCCTCTGAGTCACAAGATGAGCACATTTAACCTGCACTCCCTTTCCTGCATGTCAGCATCAGTGAAGGTCTGAGAGGAGGTCAGACAGCCATTTGCAGAGCACCAAAAGGAAGTCTTAGTGATTAATAAAATTCCCCTTGGTTGAGTGAAAACTCTTATGCTAGTACTTTAGTATCATGTCAGAAGCAGCTCATTCTCATCTAAATATTAAATAACTTCAATATATTTAAGATCTTTTTTTTTTCATTCTGTGCAAATGCGCCAAAATACGTTCGCTTTTAACTTTGTGTTCTCTCTCCATGAATTTATGTGAAAGTATGAAATATAAAAAATGGGCTTCTGTTTGTATGTTATGTATGCCTTAAGTTGTGTGCAACGGCATGATTGATAATTTTTTTCTTACACAGAATTACAGAGGGTTACAGCAGACGGTCAGTGTTCTGATATCTTTGGACACAGCTCCTTTTCCCTAAAAACAAAACAGTACTTCACAACTGAACAAAAGCAACTCTTGACAATCTAACACTGTAAACGGAGGGTAGCTCACCCTCCAGTGTGGGCATTGTGTGTAACGGTACACATTGGTTAATATCTGCAATATATTGACTTTTTTTGGGAATACTCCTTTTTGAACCCAATACTTGCAGTACTCAAAAAAGAAACTGCCATGATTGCATTGACATCTAATCTCTACCTATGTATAAAACTTTCAAATACACAATTGTATTTACTATGTACGATTAAATCATCTCTGTATTCTGGTGCCTGTAGATTAGGGATGTACGAAAACAGTTGGTTCCCCTTTCAGGGTTCAGATCCATTACATCTTGTAGCATGAGTTTGTCAATCTTGAACTCGTGTGTTATAGCCATACGGAAAGCCACCCACTTAACCCCATAGCAACAATCGTTGTTGAATATAAACTGGATGGACAGAATTGTTTCAATCAGCACCATCTGTATCACACGTGACATGGCCTTTATCAATGAATTGTTGCACAGTGGACTGAACACTGGCTTTTTAAGCAGACAATGGACAACTGAACTTTGATTTCCTAATGTTCAGACCCTACTTTTGTACCATTCTGAAACATGATAATAAAACAAATACTTAACACTAAATCCTTTTGCAAGAGTGTTAATTTCTTATCCGGTGGATAGTAGTTCTTTCAGTGGAAAGTCCTAAGCACTGTTGAGCTTGTTGCTGGGAAACGTATTTTACATACCTTAGTATGTCTACTGACATTTTGACTTGTCTTAGCAGGTAAAGCACAGGTTTAATTAATAACATTATGGCAAATGGCTCTGTCATGGCTGTTGCAAGCAGGGTAACAGGAATACAGTGGAAGGACCTAAATACGACTGAGCACAAGGTCAAAGGTTGAAGTGTGACCATAGTGTGACATTCTGGGCCTTGTACTGGACTGCAGTCTTCACGTACAAAAGGTCAAGCTGACACTGAATCCCTGTCGGGTTGTTTTTTTAAATTTTTATAAACTGTAAAGGTTCATACTAATTTGCAAGGAACAAAGCAAATATTAAAGCAGATGTTTCAAAAAGTAAGTTTTTTTTCTTCTTTCCTGTAATGTTAATCATCTTGTGACCCACACCTTAGAGTTATCCTGCACCTGATGTATACCTCATCTTAGGATTACACTTTCCTCTATTTAATAAGATATGAAGGGGTTATTGCCTCTGTGCTGCAATGAAAGAGTTAAAGTCCAAAATCCTATTACAGCCTCTCTATGGTTACACTTTAATTAATTTAGACACGTCACATGGTTGGAAATCAGCGTCTGCAGGATGTATGTTACCCGGATGTCTCTTTCCCGCAAGCTGGACCTCTCTGAGCAGACCATGGACTTTATGACAGATGGAGATATACAAAACGTGAGCACTACATTAAAATTATATTGAAGGTACAATGAGCTGTAGCTAACGATATGTCCTGCACTTTAAGCTTTTAACTTTAACTGCAAATGCTCAAATAAAGTATCTTAATTGGTCCCTATTCAATTTGAAGTATATGTAACACCAATAACTGTGTAGACTGTCTTTGTGTACTGTATCATATTCCTGGAAGATGTTATTGTTTATATTAATGTAGTTTATACAGTACCTGTGCACATTTCCGGCTCAGCGGTGGATGAAGTATTCAGATCTGTTACTTAATAAAAGTACTAATACCTCTCTGTAAAAATACTCACAAGTACAAAAGTAAAAGTGCTGCATTGAAAATGTTACTTAAGTAAGAGTTGTAAGTATAATCAGGAAAATGTACTTCTTGTTCTCTGTGACTGAGAGATCATTAGATTATAATTACTCATGCAATAATGTAAAAGCAGGGGTTTTACTGTTGTGGTTGGTTGAGGTTGAACTATTTTGTAAACGATTATCAAAATAGTAAGCCAATCTACTAATGTAGACTACACTGTAAAAAAGGATTGGATCAATAAGTTATAGTAACTTCTTTCTATAATTTACCTCCACTTAACATAATAAGTTATGAAATTTCAACTTAATTTAATGAGTTATCACTATCACAACTCAGGTTTGTAAGCCAGTTCAGTGAAATGTAAATTTCAATGTGTCAACTTAATTTATAAGTGTGAGTTGGAATATGGTAACCGGATCTCTTTAAAAGTGACCATGACCCCGGTGTGGCGACAGTACTAATGCGCGGTGCAAATAGTCCTGAATATTTCTCTTGATCTGATATACGACTAATAACTATGCGGATTGATTTTTGTAACACATTAATGAGGCGCACCACCCAATTGCAATTCCCCATTGAGAGAAGAAGAGGAACACAAATTAAGCCTACTGACAATGGAGAGCAGATAAGTAGCGGATGAATACGTTATTTTCCAGCAAGATGTGGATGAGACTTGGCAGCGGAAAAGCGGGTCTTTTCGGATTGGAGCAAGAGAAGCAAGGTGAGTCTGTCATTTATAATAATTGTAACCCAATTCAATGAGTCAATTAACTTAGTTATGAAGAAACGAAGTGCTGTCATGAGACTTTCTGAACACGGGATAGTTCAGAGCAGCTTATTAATGCATGTAACGTTAGTGTTGAGCAGTGAACCCAACTTTACAGTGTTTAACGTTAGTCCGAGAATCACTTTTTACTTTTATTAAGAAGAAACACAATCTTTTGACATTCACCCCTCAAAAAAGGACATTTATGGCGCTTGGTAGTTGTTTGAATGTTTGAGTTAGCTGCTTTACTAGAGCCTCTGTGTGTAACTTAGTGTCAGTAATTAGCCTTGGCCCGTCCCAACGATGTGTGGAGTAGCGTCGACGTTTCAGTAATTAGCCGTGACCCGTAACGTTACCAACGTTGTTTCAGTAATTAGCCATGGCCTGTTCCAACGATGTGGGTGGAGAGGCGTCGGCATTTCAGAAATTAGCCTTGACCAGGTGAGTTGCTACTAAATTAAAGTTAGCTGCTTCAGCAAAATTAAGAGGATTTGGGCTTTCTTAACATTGTTAGCTAATCTGTGACGGGGTTTCTTTTGCAATGTTATTCGCTTATTAGTGAGTTTGTACTCAGCTCCAGCTTAACCTGCCAATTTAAAAAAATAAAATAAAATAGCGGGAGGAAGGTAGACTTTACTGGCGCCATCGTGTGTTTCACTGTCTGACCGTGAGAAGAGCAAAGAGAGAGCTGAGCAGGTGAAGATAACATTAGTTGATTTTGACTCTTTTTTTTTTTTTTGAAAGAGTGCAGTGACGTTAAAACGGTAGCCTCTGATCCACCACATCTGTTTTAACAGGCAGTGGCGAGTTGTTAAATCATTGTTTCCCATACGTAATTTATTTGTGGCGTCCCGCCACAATATCAACGCAGACTGCCACATATTGATTTTCGTTTTTTTTTTTTTACTAGGCCTATTTAAAATCTAAATCTAATCCCGCCCCTCTCCCTCATGAACACAGCAAAAGAAGAGGTTATAGTAAACATTTATACTTAAAACTATGTATTTTTATCTCTTTTCAGGTAAAAGTAGTCTACAATGCTGCTGCGTGTCATCATATCAGAAAATGAAGACATCCCATCCAGTGTTGAGGAGCTGTATCAGGTGTTGCGAACAAAGCTTGGTCTGAGAGGTGGATTCATTTTGCAATAATCAGTAATGCAACCTAATCAGTGTGCAACCTAACAGACATCAAAGACCTTCCTGTGAGGTGGGCAACTGTGAAAGTGTTGTTCACAGCTGATGACGTCTCAGATTCTACACTGGACACTTGCAGCCTCCCTTCTCTTAGTAGAGATTGTGTTGAATGGCCTGACCCCTTCCCGATTCCACAGTTCTCACATGATGTGGAGCTGCAGCTGAAAGAAGCCAATGCTAAGGATGGATCTGTAATGGTGATTCCTAAAGGTTTAAAGACATTCTTGATATACTGGCCGACAGTATGTCAAAGATTAGTGCTTATCCTGAGAGGCATCACTATGAGAATGAAGCCAAAGCACTTGTGGAGAAGCATCCTAGTCTGAAGGAGCCAAGGTCAGAAAAGGGATGGTACTCGTGGTTTCACAGCCTGAAATTTAAGCTTGGAAACTATCGGCAAAAGTTAAGTGCAGCAGGATGCCCTGAAGTGGTGGTAAAGAAAAGGAGAAGGTTCGAAGGGGAAAGTGTAAAGAAGTCAAAGAAGGGTGAGGTCAACTACTGTCCAGATCCGCCTGAAGGACAGAGTCCTGAAAACATGGAGGAGAAGTGTAATATGATGGAGGCTGAAATGCTGAAGAGACCCTGATCCCCAGCTGGTAGAAGACCTGATGGTTGCTACGTTTTCCCAGCGCAGAAAAGAGATAATTGGAGATCAGCCACTCATCACAGAAGTCATTTCCAGATGGCCACCTCTGTTGCATGAGAGACAGGTACTCAGTTGAGAGATAGAAGCACGTTTTGTCTGATACTGTGTCTTGTTCATAATTATGTTTGACTTATATTTTCTATCTGTCTCTTCTCAGATCAGGACGGAGTTCAAGAGAATGGTCACCAAAGACCTTCTGGAATATTTTCTCGACAGACGTGATGGCCTGGTCCCAAGACTGCTAGAGGTGTACAAAGCAGCAACCAAGACTGGAAAGAAGCAATCACTCAAAGATATTTTGGACTGCCTTCAGAAAGATGTAAGTGGAGAGCAGATCATAAAATTAGGCAAAATGTATTATCTTGGCTAAAACATTTTCAACTTACTGCATGTTTCTTTTTCATGTAGGATACAAATGAGAAGAGAAGGACTGCTGCCTTGCTTGGTCTGCCACACTACATATCAGGCGAAGATCCATCAACTGTAGTCAGGATGTGACGTAAGACTATTATGATTTCTGTAACGCAAAACTGTTAGTGTGTGTATATGGGTGATTCTTTTACTGTGGGACTTGTGGGTAGATTTTCAAGAAAGAAAAATACTTCATACCCCAACCCAGACTTATTAACGTTGCCTGTCTAATAGTCATGAAAACTCATTCAATTCATTCAAACTTTACTTTGCATTTTCTCATAACTTAAATGATAGATTTCAATTCATGTGGTTATAATGTGTAATTTACACTTTTTTTTCTTATAAATGGCTGTTCCGGTCACTCATCTCTTAGAGAACAATTTTAAAACATTTGCTAAAGTCCTTCAGTGTCTGAACTATTTCTGTCTCACTTCCAAGGGTTGAAATTCTGAAAATGAATTGATAGTTGGTGTTACTGATCAGGTTCAGTCTATTTGGGGAACAACTAAAGGGTGTGACTTTCCTGCTCTATATTTGAGGATTATGATTGCATTTTAAATTAGTCTTTTAAAGCCTATATAATTGTAGACTAAAACAGTCACACACTGTCTCTGCTTTTCAAGGCTCACAGGGAGACTCTGGATGAAACCATGAAGGGGATGCAACTTGGCCTGCTGATAGGCTATGAAGGTGCTGAACGGGATGCCTTTCCACGGGAGGTCTTCGAGATAGCTGTTGTGGTTGAGGAGACAACATTAAAGATGTGGCATGCAGCTTTGCCATGCTCATGGGTGTCATCTACTGTGTCAATCTCGAGTACCAGAAGCCATGAAGTATTCCATTGAGTTTCTTCAGAGAGTGGTGATGAAGATAAAACCAGACCAAGCATGTGCCCGCGTACATGGACTAAGAAACAGAATCCTGAGGTACAGACTGTAACACCTGCTTCTCATTTTCTCAAGATTCTCATGTGGATATTGTTCCTGTCAAGACTTCATTGTTCTCTTTTATATGCACTTTCACGTTCTGTACTGTGGAAAAACAGCACTGTCTCACAATTTAAAACTTAATTTTGAGAATGATAGAGGGGACAAAACACTGATCCTCCCCACTTTTTTATTGGACGGATTGTGAGAGCTGATGGTCTCGACTGTTCGAAGTCTTGTGAAGTTAGAAGTGGAGCACTTAAGACAACACAAACCAGCCTCAAAGTTCTTTATCTTCAATGGAACAAGACTGTAATGGACTTGGACATTTGAGTTTTGTGCATTTCCTTTTCAATATTACTACTCATTAGTCACCATGTTGTAGAAATCACAAGCATTTTACTGATTACAGCTGATGGTATCAACTGTTCTCTCCTCAGACAGACGTTTTTCTTTATTATGTTTTTTGATTGTTAAATGCAGTTGCAGGCAAACGGTCTCAAGGTTTATATCATCTCATTTCAATGAACTGATTGGTATTAGAGTTGGTTGGGTTGACCTCGCTCCTCATAGGTGACTGTTTAAATACTGTTGGAACATGTTAAATTATCATAAATATGGTCTCACTTTGGCACTTGTGTAGTCTGAGATGTTTTCATTGGCTTTTAGGCTTGTTGCGTCAATTACAATTGTATCTGAAGGAGACGAAGGCTGTGAGTTGAGGTACTTACAATAAATTCTTGAATACGTGAATTGTAAGTTCATTCATTGTACTCTTAAGAAACTGGTGAACTTGCCATTATTAGTTGAGATAGGGGATGGAAATTAAAAACACAAGTCTACTTAATTTGAAATTATAAGTTCGATTGCTGCCTTAAAAACATGAGTTAACCTAACTTCAAAAGGCAATTGGTATGAATATAGTCAATTATCTTAACTTAAAAATGTGAGTTGAAAGGGTATAGACTTGCATGTTTGTTTGACAAAAAAGAGTAAGTTTCATTGACTAGACGATGTAATACAGATAGTTGGTTTAACTCACAGTATCAAGTTGAAACAATAAATGATCATTCATTAAACAACTTCCTTAACTTAACTTACAGAGTTGAAATAGCTTAGATTTGTATGTTTGTTTGACAAAAGAAAGCAAGTTTCTTTGAATGACCAATGTAATATAGGTAGTTGGTTTAACTCACAGTATCAAGTTGAAACCATAAATGATCATTAATTAAACAACTTGTGGAAGGTAACACCATGAGTTAAAATAAAGCTTTTGTTAAAGTTGAGTTTACTCACATTTTTAAGGCAGCAATTGAACTTAAGTTTTTAAGTTAAACTACCTTGATAATTTTTACAGTGTACTAGCTGTAGGCTACTTGTATAAACTGTTGGGTAATTTAATTTATAACAAAACACCGTATGTTTTAAACTGTAACTAGGCCTAAATATAGAGAAAGAAAAAGTACTACAATATCTCCCTCTGAGATGTAGTGGAGTAGAAGTAGAAAATGCATCTTGGATTCATTCTCAATCTTACGGCTCATAATCTGACAGCGATCCACTTGGACAGAGTGCACAAAGGCTGTCATTTTCAATTGCCAACAGCAAGGCCAGGCTGAGCAGAGTGAAAACGTTTAGAGAAGCATGATCATCAAAACGAATGATGCAGCACCGACATTTTCCACCCACAGGATGAAAACAAATACAGAAATTGGCATAGCAGGCTGAGAACCTAGGGTTTTCAAAAAGACCAAAAAGATTATTGGCCCTATCATTTGCTTTTTCTTTCTTGTTGCTCAAATACCCCACGATATTTGTTGTGACTTTATTGCGCACATGACGTTTAAATGATCGACAGCAGCATCTCTAAGCATGAAATTAAAACACAAAATAAGGCTCGGCGCCATGCTCACTTCATCCTGTCGCCGGGCCTGCTCTACAGTAGGCTATGAGCATTTTGAGGGCATATGTGAGTGAAAATGATAGTGTGAAAAATATTTCTGGGGGCCTGGGTAGTTTAGACACTTAAATTAACAAAGCTTAACTGTACAAAATATTCACATAGAGCCATGCCACTTTGAGCTGACAATGTCGCTGTTTAAAATGAGAAACATAAAAGTCATATAATTTGTTGCTAACAAACATTAATTCCATGATTTAACTTTACCAAAATGTTGTATACTATCTGTGGCGAATTAGGTTTCAGCACAACACTGCAGTTCGTACTAAAATAAATATCACTGAGTAACACTGTTGTACAGTCAGTGGACTGATTTAATCCAACAAAACTATAAACACACACACACACACACACACACACACACACTTTATTACGTTGCTATTGGACCCACTTTTGCCTCCAGAACTGCCTTAATTTTTTATGAAATACTTTCAACAAGGTGCTGACTTTGGTCCATATTGACATGATAGCATCATGCAGTTGCTGCAGATTTGTCGGTTGCACATCCATGATGCGGATCTCCTGCTCCACCCAGAGGTTCCACCACATCCCAAAGGTGCTCTATTGATTTATAACTTGCAATCTAAATAAATTATATATACATCATATGATAATTAAACAAATAACCTTGTGGAGCCATGAAAATAATAGTACAGTGATTCAGTCCAGAATAGGTTTTTGAAATGTGTGTACAAATCATTTTTAATGGCCCTTTTTGCTGTGACACATGGACCTCTTGTGGCTCTTTTATGGTACTGCATTATATAGTTATTTTACAATTTGCCATCAAGTTTGTCTTGAAGAGCTGATAAATACTGCAATATGAGAAACAAGATGCACTTTCCACTGGTGGGTGTATACAGTGGCGCTCACCAGCCAGGATGAGGAGGAGTTAGGACCGAATAGGCTGCATTATTTGGAGAGAGTTTGTGTGTCTTTATAATAATATGCCTATCTCTTTCTCTATTAATATTACAGAAAAAGTTGCATTTTATTTACCCTATCCAGCACTGGTCCTTTATTTTGCATCTGTACATCTGCTGCAATATAAAATTACTCAATTATAAGTAAAAGTCAGTATTGTGAAGATGTATGAAGAAGTATAAAATTATTATTAGCAGAATGTACTTAAACTATCAATAGTTAAACTACTCATAATTCAGAAAAACTATTTTATATTCCTTTGGGTATAATCTATAACAATATCATTTATGTAAACTCATTGTATGTTTTGTAAAATCCTAATCTGTTACTAAAGCTATGAAATAAATGTAGTGGAGCAAAAAGGTATAGGTAAAAATAAAAGGTAATAAATAGATAAAAGGTACAGTATAAATAAAAGGTACAGTATTTACCTCTGAACTGTAGTACAGTAGAAGTTTAAAGTAGCATTAGATGGAAATCTTCAAGTGAAGTCCCTCAACTTAGTACACTAATTAGTTTAATTCCACCATTGCCTCTAGTCAACAAACCAGTGACCACAAGATAGTGCTGGAGCAACGACATCTAGAGGTCATCCTGGGCTACTACAGCACCACTATGTGCAACGCGTAGTCCAAAATCCTATTAAGGCCTCTGTATAGTTACACTTTAATTGATTTAGACACGTCACATGGTCGGAAATCAGTGTCGGCAGGCTGTATGTTACCCGGATGTCTCTGTCCCGCGAGCTGGACTTCTCCAAGCAGACCATGGATTTTTTGGCAGATCGGGATGTGCAAAAGGTGAGCACTACATTAACATAAAAGTTAAAATGAGCTCGTGCACTCTATTATATATTTTACACTTGAAGTTATTTAGCTAACTGCAAATGCTCGACTAGAGTATCTTAATTAGACTTTATTCAAATAAAAGTGTCTGTAACACTAATAACTGTGTAGACGTTCTTTGTGTCACTTACTGGATCATATTCCTGCAAGATGTTATTGTTTGTTTTCATGTACTTTATATAACAGTAGTTGTACACATTTCAGGCTCATTACATAACATGCAACAAATGGCCTATTTAAGGTGGTCTACACCAAACGCCCATTTATTCTTGTTGTGTAAACACCAGAGCTGTCTTAAACAGTACATTGGCCTCTTTTTTTGCGTTTAGACGTCAAAGGGCACTTTTTTTACGTTTATCTCTCCTATTAGTGTGACTATAAGCAGGGACATAACGGCATAAATACTAACATCAAGTATGTTAGTAATGTTATTTAGAGAGCACCTTTTAAAGAGCAGATGTCACAAATTGCTTTATTATAATATAATAATAAATAATTAATCATTACTAATAAATATGCAATTAGTTAGGTTATAATAATGCAATTAATTAGGTTATTGAATTGAGCATGCATAGTATAGTGTGTGTACATTTGGATCCTAAGATCCCTCTGCTACATGAATTGAATGTTTGTGTGAAATGATGGGGAAACAATTAGTTGATCAATCAATTAAGATGGAAATGAAAATGAAATGAACAGTTTCATGTGAGAGTACATAGTGTCAAATAAGTTGAGATCCCAACGCTCTTGCTATCAGGTTGCAAAGAAGAATACTGGAGCCTTTCTCCCTTTAGTAACAACAGTGAGTGAGAAAAGGGAAATGCACCACGAAGAGCACCATGACAGTGCTGTGGAAGAAGGGAATCCAAGTTGTTGAGCAACTCAAGCCAATTCCAAGCTAGAAGAGAACCAGGAACCAAAAATGGCTAATAACACACAAAACCTACCACCCTACGTCAGAGTGGCCACTGTCAATGGGGTGGTTGCCCTAAGAAGAACGACCTCAGGACTCTGGGCAGGCAGAGAACTGAGAAAGCTGAAATGTGCGAAAGAAGCATTCCTGTCGGAAGAGGAAGAAGACAACTTCATGCTCACTAAATATTAGCATCGGAGTCTCGAAGGCAGCGAGTGATCTCAAGGAGGGGGTGTCAAATAAGTTGAGATCCCAACGCTCTTGCTATCAGGTCGCAAAGAAGAATACTGGAGAATACTCCCTTTAGTAACAACAGTGAGTGAGAAAAGGGAAGTGCAACATCCATCTGCAAAACACAGCTTAACAATGATATAAGCAATATATTGAATAATGATTAAAAGAAAGATATTTGGTATTAAACATGATATGATGATTGAAAATCAGGATATCTCATTGATATTGAAGATTAATAAATTGAATTGATCTTCCGATTGTAAAATACATAATATGGTTAAATAACTGTGCAAAAGGTCACTAAGTTTGGGTGAAGACATCATGACTCATGTCATTGGGAGAGAAGGGTCAGCAAGGGGAAATTAAATGGCCAAACAAGGACACCTCTGGCCCAACTGAATTTAAGGATGAACAAGCTATGTGACCGTAGTCACATAGACAGAAAGAGGGTGGTGGCTGATTTGACAAAGAAGCTCAGCTATGGAGTAGGATATATAAGAGGAGTCAGCGAGAGATCGGGGTTATTCCTCGGCAGACCTCAGAGGCATCGGACTCGGAGCAAGACCATCACCGCACCGGACCAAGAGCCCAAGACAAGAGACGGATATTTGAGCAGCAAACAACTAGAGAACACTTCTGAGATTTCTTCAGGGGACTTCAAGAGATCGAGCCACAGAGGGTAACCACGACATCCAAACCAACTGAAGAATCATTGGACTCTGAAGATTATCTCTCACTCAACTGCAACGAAGACTGAAGACTTTTGAAGACAATTTGAGGGCTTTGGACAAAGCCTCAGGTTTCCACCAGAGTCATCAGCCCAGCAGAAGAGGGAAAGAACTCCTTGGCCAGGACAACTCCTTCCCCTCCCTTTCTCTCCAAAAGGAAGACATCAAAATACTCAAGCTCAGCTATCACAATTAGGTTTTGAATTTTAAAGATTTTATCAGTTTACTCAAGTTTTAATCAGTTTAATTTGTATGCTTGCCCTTGCTTAATTTTGCAATAAAATATCTAATCACTGCATTTAAAGTACAAGTAGTAGACATTGAATTTATTTCTTCACTAAGGTAGTAATTCATTAGGTAAAGTGTGTTTAACATCTTTAAGGTTCTTATAGGTTGCTCTAGCCAACGAAATTAACTTATCCTTGGGGCCTATTTCCTGGCCACTAAACACAATCCTAGCAACTATACCAAGTGCACTGATCAATGAGAAGAGAGCTGTCGTTAACGGGCGTGGCTGGGGTGGTATTTGGCTCTAGGGCTATTCAGTCAGGTGCCATTTCAGAGTAAGCAGGGTAGGCGTTCGGAAGAAGACAGTTAGAAGCTAGGCGAATCTCTTCGACACCATCTTAAACAATCCTCAGTTATATCTAATAGGGTAATACCCATAGGCCCAGAGGATCGGACCCTTTACGACGGAGAGCTGGTCCAGTATCTCCTGAACAGGGGTAACTCGGGATCTAACAATAGAATACTTTTAGGATTTGGAATGTAAATGTAAAATCCCCCACATTTTCATAGCCTAGATTTTGGAAATTAGGATTAGCATAGCCTTTTTCATTGTTTCTGACTTTTTTAGACCACGTGATTAATCAAGAAACTTATTGGCAGATTGAAAATAATCTTATATACCACCCTACTCTGAATAGGCAGGACACATCTTTTTCTGTGCTCTTTTTCCCTTTAATGATGTAATTCAATTAAGAGTAAATTTAATGTGTAAATGCAGTGCATTTGACCCTTGATTGGACTCAAATTTGAGAGAACAAAGATCCTTCTGTTACATAACTTCTTGTATCTGTGTGAAAGTGGAAACAGATGTGAAAGATCATCTTGTCCCAGCTCTTAACTAGATGATCTACACTGAATGAAATATTCAGACTCAAGACTCGTGCTTTTATGGCCATCCCAGTTCATCAAGGTATCAGGTATTCTACTTTGAGAATACATAGTTTGTAAATCCCGTACATTTGACCTTAGATTTGACCTGAATTTTAGAAAACAAGGACATATCTCTCTGTGTAAAAAAGTTGAAATGTACGAAAACTACTAATGAAAGAAATCTACTGAGGACATGTCTTGACTCCTCGATGATAGCTTCAGCACTTTCCTCCCTCTTGATAGTACGTGGAGGATGGATATGTGGTTCTGGACGGACTGCTGACCTCCCAGGAGTGTGACGAGCTGAAGCAAAGGATGGCAGAGATAGTGGACCAGATGGACGTCCCGGAGCACTGCCGCACCACCTTCTCCACCTACCATGACGAGCAGCTCAAAACACAGGTGACCTAATGTGCAGTACCCTGTGAGATAAGTCTTTAAACAGTGTCAGTGACTCACAGTTTATCTCACAATATTTCTTTCACATGCTTTCCTTCATATCGCGCTTAAAGATGCAGGTAAGGTTCCCTTATGTTCATTAACTGCAGGAAGTCAGTGTGTTTCTCCTTCATGATCACGCTCACGACGTTTGTAGGTACTTGACCCCTCCACTGATTCACAGTGTTTACCTCGACCCTAGATGTCCTTCCTCTCAGGCTAATAGCAGACTTTTATGTCAACAGTCTAGTATGTGTCAGTGGGCTGTGTAATACAGTCATTCCCTGCTGGATCAGGGGACTGATTCACCTTTTGACCTGCAGGGAAATGCTGACTATTTCATCACCAGTGGAGATAAGATCCGCTTTTTCTTTGAGAAAGGAGTTTTTGATGACAAAGGTGAGCTCTGGTGAAATTCCTTTTAGTCTGTCCATTAAATTTTCAAATAGCAAAATGCCTAATTAGAGGGGTAAAGCATTTTTTTATCTTGCAGGGGAATTCATCGTACCAAAACAGCGGTCCCTAAATAAAGTCGGACATGGTAAGTTTTCTGATCATATTTCATGCACAAGGAGCTTCCCAACATCCAAATCTAATCCCAGTTTTCATCTTTTAGCACTACATGCCTATGAGCCACTGTACAAAAAGGTTACACATTCACCCAAAGTTCAGGTGAGCGTGAGCCTTTGAACAATATCAGAGAATGATGTATTTAGTCACAGAATAACCAACACTCACATTAAATCTTCTTCTTAGGGCATAGCGAAGAAGCTGGGTCTTGTAAGTCCTGTGATACTGCAAAGCATGTACATTTTTAAGGTAAGCATTAACATCCTCCCCTCCATGCATGAAATGCCTTGTGTAGTATCAGATGCTATATGAGTAGTTTAGGATAAGATATCATTCTCTTCCTCTCTCTTCCAGCACCTGGGATTGGTGGGGAAGGTAAGGAATCAGTAATAAAGACTAAGCAATTAACATGATAAAGGATGAGCAGATTTTTGTCTGTTTTTCTTAGTGACTCCACATCAAGATGCCACATTTCTGTACACGGTGCCCCTGGGCAGAGTTATGGGGCTGTGGATTGCCCTGGAAGATGCCACCATTAACAATGGCTGCCTGTGGTTTATCCCGGGGTCACACAACAGTAAGCTGACAATATAACTAACCTTGCACTGTCGCTTCTAAAGCAGCTCATTCCACTCAGTACACTAGATAATCACCAGACACTATTTGTTTAATACTGTGTGGTTTGGTTATGTTACATTCCACACCTTTTCCAAGGTGGTATTTCCCGGCGTATGGTCGTACTCCAAAGGGCACCTTTCCCCTGACAGACTTCCTGGTCGAGAGCAGACCTATGATGACGAGAAGTTTGTTGCTGCACCTGTTAAAAAAGGTAATTCATTTGGTCTTAACATTCAAGTGGACAAATGACGGTGAATAAGGAAGTAATATTTCTAAAACTTACAGTGTGAGATACAGTGTGCTACACAAGGATCCAGTGAGCATAGGCATTTTGTCACTCATTCAGAACGTTTGTGCATATAAGCAGTGTCTAAATGCAAAATGTGCATTGTTAGCGCTGAAACAAATTGTCCTTATTTTGTACAAATTAAACAAACAAGATTAAAATGTGTTAATTAGTGGATTGGTAGGTGGAATTTACCATTGGACAGCCTGTTTCCCCCTGTTTACAGTCTTTATGCTAAACTAAGCTAGTGTTCGATAAAGAAA
>NW_024043378.1:0-40999 GCF_014851395.1 Micropterus salmoides
TCAAGTGGCAGCTTCAGCTTTTTTTGCAGCTTAAAAAAAATGTGATACGACAATTCTGCCTGCTGAGTCATCAGTTATTATAAATTACCTGAAGTATGTTTAGATTCATCAAT
This sequence comes from Micropterus salmoides, assembly GCF_014851395.1. Taxonomy (NCBI): domain Eukaryota; kingdom Metazoa; phylum Chordata; class Actinopteri; order Centrarchiformes; family Centrarchidae; genus Micropterus; species Micropterus salmoides. The sequence continues at coordinate 114 of NW_024043378.1, forward strand.
GTTTTGTTAGATTTGGCGAAGTAGCATTTCCTTAATAAGATTAGTCTGAAATCTCTCAACATTTCTGATGTTTCCTCATAATTTAGGAAAGAAGAACAGTTTGAGACCAGGATCAATTGGCAGTCTTGAAAAAAAAGACTATAAATCAGGAGGGGTTTATTCTGATATAATCCATTTGCAATAGTGTTACAAAGTGACTAAATACTTTCATTAAAAATGCGATCCCCTCGAAAAACGTTTTAAAACATTAAAACAATTCTCAGCTTTGAGAAATAATTGTATCTGATTTGGTTTCCCACAAACAGAAACATTCAATTACCTGGTTAAAGAGTTTAAAGTTCAACCACAAACAATATGAGTGCATTAGCTTCCTTATATTTTACTTATCTGTTGAGAACCTATTTTAACAACAGTCGGAAGCAGCAATTAAGCAAAATATAAAAATATTCTCAGGTATGGAGATGTCTGCTGTCCCCCTCTTCTTCCTATGCATCCCTTCATATTTCTGCCATCACTGGTTCACTGCTGAACATTTATTAGAACTCTGCCCCCTGCTGTAAGGAAGCTCAACTACCATCAAGCTTCATTTTCTGGAGAACATGCAGAATTAATTCAGCAAAAGTCAAAAACAGAAAAGAAGGATCACAGAAATGTTGTGTATAATCACTGTTAAAAGAAAAACAAAGCACAATTTCATGACACAAAACAGCCTGAAATTAGATTTATCTTTTGATCTCCCCGTTTTATTTTTTTTTAAATGTAATGAAGGTGAGGCACTTTTTGTGACATTTATTGGTTATACATTTACAAGTTTAAAACGCAACTAGGATTTCTATTTACACGCTTGGATTCACACTTCAACTATGATTACAGTTTAATGCATCTGCAGACATGAACATAAAATATCTTTATAACCAGGAGATGGTGCCACTGACCGAGTTCACTGTCACCTGTGCTGATGTTTATGAATAGGCCTATTATAATTAAACAAAGTTGAAAGTCACCTGTTCTGCAGCTGCATGTTTTACACAAGTCTTCTTTAGCATCAATAGAAGAGAAATAAAAAGGGTTTGATAATATTTAACTCCTGTGTTTTATTAAAGTGATTAAATTTCCTCATTGTTTGGTGATTTTCATTCTTATGTTAGTTTTGTTCACCCCACCTTGCTTTAATGTGTATTTCTTATCTGTTTTGTAGTGTTTTATCTGGATCCTGAGTGTGGGATCAATACAGTCTCTTATCTTAAAAGTGTTTTGTATTAACCTAAACTTGTCATATCGCTTCATTTCTATTTTCAGAACTCCAGGATGCTTCATGTAAAGCTCAGTCAGTCCCTTTACTTTGGTGCCTTCACTGTCCTGGATTTCCACACTCATCCTCCTCGCCACGATACACTCATGTAGAGGTAAATTACACACATCCCTAACAGTCTAGTTTATGTTTACATGTAAAGTTATTCTGCTGATTTTGTACTAAACAAGTGTATTCTGCAGAAATAAACACCATAATGCTTTTCAGCTCAGTCTAATGTGATTGGTCCATCCAAGCCAATACTGGCAATGGTTGGTGAGGACATCACTTTGCCATGTTACCTGGAACCCTGTCATGGATGCTTTCAGCATGACTCTGGAGTGGGCGAGACCTGACCTGGTCCCCAGATTTGTCCTTGTGTGGCGTGACGGTGTGGAGCTAGACAGTAAAAAACATGGATCCTACGAGGGAAGAACGTCACTGTTTAGTGATGAACTGAAGAACAGAAACATTTCACTGAAACTCTCCAAAGTTAAAATATCTGATGCAGGAAGATACATTACATTTAGCCGACACTTTTATCCAAAAGCAACTTAAATTGTTATAACTGTCAGAAGTCGCATGTCTCCAGAGCAACTAAGGGTTAAGTGTCTTACTGATGGATACATTGGTGGATGTGTCACAGTGGGGAGTTGAACCCGGGTCTCACACGAAAGGCATGTGTCTTATACACTGCTCCATTGCGACCCCAATGATACAAAGAAGCAGATGCTTCATCCCAGCACTGAGAACAGACTCAGCTGTTCTGCTTGTTGTAGGTATGTTGGTGTATTTTGTCTTTAGTTTTGAAAGTAATGTTAAGGACAAGTCTGATTCACACAGTGTCATACTGGGAACTGACTGGTACAATTTCAGTCCTCAACTGGTTTTCCCCAAGAGCTGCTTGATGGTACTTACAGAAGAAGCCAAGAGCATTAAATGTACTCAGTTTTTTTGCAGCTCCATGCAGTTTTATCAGACCTCCCAGTTTCAAGCAAGTACTTGTGTATTTGTTCCCTTGTATCCCAAATGTACAGTTATATTAACTTCATTAAAGATTCAGCAGGTATTTCTGTTAGTCCAGAGTGAGGACCTTAACGTCATACTCTCAGGGTGTTCCTAATCCAGATTTTGTTATATAGCTCTTTCGTTATCTCCCTCTTGCTTCTCTTTGGCCTCAGACTCTCCACTGAACCTTCATACTACAAACCAACACCCTGATGTGCTATTTCAGAAAATTCAGAGCTCGTTAAGTTCATCAAGGGAAGAATATTGAGCATCATGACAATTATTCCAGTAGTTGTTGAGATATTTTTAGGGCTGCTCACTAAATGTTGATTTTTATCATGTTCAGCCTCAATTGGCCCTTGTCAATTGAGTTGACTTGAAAAATTCTGGTTTGAGTACATCCCTTTACATTTCACTGAAATCCAAAAGTGTCATCTTGCTGGTGGTGCTTACTAGAAGATATCAGGAATAACCTAGGTCATAAAGATTCATCCTCTGGGGTGCATGTACTGTATGTCTGTACGACTTTTTGTACCAATCCATCTTGGAAATGTTGAGATATTTATCTGGAGAACTCACAACATTGATTTAAGTTGATTAATTATATTTAATTTAATTAATTATAAGTTGATTTCATATCTACATATAGAGACTTTAACTGGAGACTCCACATTACTCACCAAACTCTACTTGTTCTCAGCAAAGAGTCACCTGGTCAAGAGTTCGACAGCTTGTTCTGGTCGCTGGTCTGAGTTCAGCGGTCGCTGTTTCCACTACGTTCCAAAACCCATGACTTGGGCCAAAGCTGAGGTAAAGAGGGAGACTTTTTAGTCACTGTTTTAGTACAGAAGGCTTCTACAATATGTTTATTTTGTTTGCACATACATAGACATTTGGTTAATTTGCAATTTATCTCTCTCTCTCGTATTTATCTCCACTGTAGAAAAACTGTGAGTCCATGGGTGGAAACCTTGCGTCCGTTCACAACCTGCTGGAGTACCATGAGATTCAGAGGCTGATCATGAGCGCAAGTTATGATTACACAGTAACGTGGATTGGAGGCTCGGATGCACAAGAGGTATATTTATCTTTACACGAGGTCTTCTGGTTATTAGTGTTATTAATTAATTTAATATTTTGTTGTGTCTTCTAGGAGGGTGTGTGGTTGTGGAGTGATGGTACACCCTTCAACTATCGGTCTTATGGAAGGTTTAATAACTTTCAGGGCAAGCAGCACTGTCTACAGATAAATTATGGAGGTAAATCACAGCGTACTGATTTCATTTAGAGCATTATGTATGAGTAGCATATAATACACACATATCTATACATTTTTGGAAGGTTTTCTCTTATTAAACAAAAACCTTTGCTGTTAAAATGCTATGTATGTATGGCATAGTGCTGTGTTGTGTGCACAGAACAATCCCATCACGTGGTCCATTAGTAGTTGACCATATTACATGATCTTCCTCAGTGGTTAGAGTTTGATGAAGTGTCATGGAATTGTAGGTTTTCCAAATTTCCATTGTCCTGCGTATTTTAAGATCTTAAACACAACACCGATGAAACGTCATTAACGGTAAAGAAATTTGAATATCACCATTTTGAGAGGAAAACCGTGTGAAAGTTCCAGATCAGCTGCTAATGGGTCGAATGAATGAACTTTCAGTCTTAAATATTCTTTCTTTGTGAATGTCAGTATTGGAACATCTTGGAAATGTTGAGATATTTATCTGGAGAACTCACAACATTGACCTGCTAGTGGTTCATGAACAAAATTTGAGAGGATCACTAGTAAGGATTCATCCTTTAGGGACCATGGCTATCAGAAACAATCTAATAATAGCGATATCTTATAGCCACAACATCTACATGGCTTATAAATGATTTCAAGAGAGGACCCAAACGCAGAGATCTGAGCGAAGGACATTTATTTAGGGAAAAAGAGGGTTGAGGAACTGGATGGAGAGGTGGATGCTGGGAAACACTGGCACAGGGAAACCGACGGGACTGGGACCAGGGAGCTGGGGAACACTGGGGCCGAGGAAAGGAGGACGCAGGGGGGAACTGGGAGGATGCCGTGGGGGAAGCCCATAGAGGAGAGGACCAGAGGATGAGCCCAGCCGGCAGAACGGATGATGAGTGAGTGAACCTGGGAGGGAAAACAGACAAAGAGACAGGGTTAGTGACGGCAGCAACAAAGTACAGGGAAAATGAGAGAAAACAAAAAACATGAGCGCCTGAACACAGAGGTGGCACCGGGTATGGAGCAACGACAAAGCAAGAATTGTGTGGAGAACCGGGGTTGAAATACAGGCAGGGATGCCACCACAACACTGTGGTTCAGGAAGTAGAGCAGGTTGCCCGTTAATCGGACGATCAGCGGTGCAATCCCCGGCTCCAGGCTGTATGTCGAAGTGTCCTTGGGCAAGATCCTGAAACCTGAATTGCCTCTGGTGGCTGTCCACCAGTGAATGAATGTGTGTGAAAGCGCTTTGAGTGGTTGAAAGACAAGAAAGGCTCTTACAAATACGGAGCATTTACTCTTGTGGTTTTAAATAATTTGTGTCTGATTTGAGCAGAAAGAAACTGGATGGCAACCTATGGCACACGTGCCAGAGTGGGCACACAGAGACACGTGAGAAAGCAAACTCAATCCTACAATACTGAGATATGATATGTCGCTACAGATGATCACCACCATGATGAAATAATGTTGACATTATTATTAAAATTGTCAAAATAATCACAATAATCGTAACGCCTTAAAATTTTAACACAGTATTAACCTTGTGCTTTATGATCCATGACCGGGCAGGCCGACCAGCAGGTCAGCTACAGCGAAAGCTGTCTGTGCCACTGAGAATTTTAGTCTACGCCCACACACAGCGCGGGCCTCTTCTATGTCCGCACCTTGTATATATACAGTGGGTACGGAAAGTATTCAGACCCCTTTAAATTTTTCACTCTTTGTTTCATTGCAGCCATTTTCCAAAAATCAAAAAAGTTCATTTTATTTCTCAGTAATGTACACTCAGCACCCCATCTTGACAGAAAAAAACAGAAATGTAGAAATTTTTGCAAATTTATTAAAAAAGAAAAACTGAAATATCACATGGTCATAAGTATTCAGACCCTTTGCTCAGTATTTAGTAGAAGCACCCTTTTGATCTAATACATTGTCGTGACCCCACCTCTGTACAGCTGCGGGGCCCCCCAACCAAGTTTCCCGACTTATGCATGGGTCGGCCCTCGGCCTGCTTCGCCTCTAACCCAATAGTGATAGCCTTAGAGGGTGAAGCCTATATGAAATAGAATGGGGGTTACGTATTGTAACCCGGATTCTATAAATATAGGCGCAGCCGAAGTTGTAGGCCTCACTGGACCTTGCTTCTCAGTGCTGAAGAAAAGGCATTTGGGAGCTGAAGGCTGGGTCTCACCGTTGTATATATATTCAAGGTGCGGACGTAGGAGAGGCCCACGCTGTGGGTGGGCATAGACTAATTCTCAGTGCTGGGCAGGCGCGCGGAAGGGGTAAACCCAATAGCGATAGCCTTAGAGGCTCCCAGTATGTTTTAGAATTGACTTTAAAATCTTATTGATCACTTTTAAAGCTCTCATGGCCTCTCACCTTGTTATATTTCTGACCTTTTAGTCCCATACACACCAGCACGTACCTTGGGATCCTCGGGGAGAGGTCTGTTGTCTGTTCCAGAGTCTCGACTGAAAACTAAAGGGGACAGAGCGTTTGCTGTCAGGGCCCCGAGGCTCTGGAACAGCCTGCCCGAGGAAATCAGGTCGGCTGAGTCAGTGCACTCTATTAAGTCCCTTCTTAAAACATACTTTTATAGGAGAGCCTTTCCCGATTTTATTTGACTTTAATTTATCCCTTTTATTTTATTCTATTTTACTTATTTTATATTTATCTTCGTGTATTTTAGTCTTTTCAATGTTTTCTTGCTTTTATCTTGTATTGTTTTTGTATTATTTTTTGGGGTATTATTGTCTTTACACTTACACTTTGTAACTTGTTTTTGAGTGCTCTACAAATAAAGATTATTATTATTAATATAATGAATGTGAGTGTTCCTGCTTAGTGAAGTTACCTTTGACAAACAATTATTTCAATGTTATCTTTATGATCTCCATTTATTATCTATTCACTATAACTTAAGCAGTTGCTGCAACAGCAGGCAGCTGGAGGCAATTCAGGTGTTTTACAACCCTTTGTGCCCGACTGCTGCAATTTGCATCAAACTTAAAACTCCTCCTCTGAGTTATCATTCAGTCAAATCTTAACACAGATGATGATGAAACACACATGTTCAGTGTGGTGGTTCAGTGTCACTTATACTTTGTGAGGATATCAATTATCCATTCATCATGACTAAACATCCATAAAGCCATTTTAAAAGTTTGTATAAGCAGGGATGTACTGGGACGGACACGGAAAGGCCTTTCAAGTGTCGTGTTTGGGAGCAGCAGAGATGTTTGTAGGTATTTTAATAAATTGTGTTGTACTTGTATACAGTCAATTATATTATGATAAAGACCTTCAAGAAACTTTGTGACACCCGCCTCTTAAGTTTGTATAAGTAAGGCGCCACTGCACTGAACAAGACCAGGCCAGGCAAGCCTGATGTAGACAAAGTGTTAAAATATTCAAATACAATCAAAAACAGTCCCATAAAATAGAGCAACACATTCTCAGTCCCGACTCGTCACATATTGATGCTTGGTCAAGGCCGTTTGGCGTCGTCAAGTTAGCAACGCTTAGCAACAACAAATATGCAACGTCAAGTTAGGCTTTCAAAATAAAACAGCAGCGTTTCGAAACCGACATTTTTAAACAGCGGATTATTAAAGTCCTGAAACAGCAAAACTACTTGGTTATGGTCATGAAAAGATCATGGTTTTGGTACAATAACTATACGTATGTCAGTTAACACACAAATTAACTAACGTCACATCAATTTACGTAACTTAAATGAAAATATTTAATATTGACTTCTTGTTTCACACAGGACACAAACACTGCTGCGGTTCAAAGTCAGGGTTCACCCCAACCACCTCCTTACTCAGGCCTTTCTGTTAGATATCATACACCTACATTTACTGTCAAAAACTGACGCTACAGGACTTCCCCCACTGCGATGAACTATGACGCTAAAGGGATCCCCAATGCTTTACAAACAGACATCGATGGGTCTTGACCATGTGTCCATGTGACGAGTCAGGGAGTGAGAACAAGGTTGAAAAATTAAAATCCCTCATCTTCAGCACTGAGTTGGCCTATTCCTGGGTCAGCTCCCCTGTGCTGGACCTGAGTCTGCTTGTACTGATTATACAGCTACATATGCATGAAGAAGAACATCAGTAATAATCCATAATAATAATCCATTTTCTAATTCTATCTTGAGTAATTGCCTACCCAGCTCTGACTACTGCCCCTTTTCTTTTTCGACATAGTTACCTTCTCTGTTGTGCTTCTCATACAACCCAGCGCTGAGTTCAGCACCAACAAAACGTATTGACATTAAACTCGTCCTAAATGGAAAGTAAACTACTTTGATTGGCGCCTTTGAGCCAATCAGATTTCAGTATAAACGAGGATCAAGTTGGGAGGGCCCGTATTGGTTTAGCTCAATCTGATAGACACAGACAGCTTTCACCGCTGCTGACTGGCCGGCACAGTCGTGGTTCATTTAAAGAAACTGAAAAATAAAAACTCTTGAACACCGGCCTGAAACGGGCCGGGTGTTAAGGATTGTTCCCAAAATTCCCGATGGCCAATCCGCCCCGGATTAAAAGACAATCCTTTTGACTCCGGAACTTGCCTTCTTTTGAAACATATTCTTCAGTGTAGACATAATCTAGTACACTGCAACTAGGAATTGCAAATGGCTAATATGGCAACTAGATGGTGACAATTTGCCAAAAAGTCAGCAAATACAGGAAAAAAAAAAAAAGGGGGTCCGAGTTGTACATCGATGATGATTGCTGATTGTAATGGGGGATGTTATAAGTTCTTTTTGTGTAACTTCAGTGCAGCAGTGTAACATAATTGAGAGTGGCCCCGGTGTAAAACATAAGCAACTTTGGTGTAGACACAGGTGTACAGACACACAACGACTCCAAGCAGTTACAGCCTTTGATCTGCACCACAGACAGCGGCCGAAGAGCCAAACGCAAATCTTAAGGCCTGCCCTTGACTCACACCTGCTGTCTCCTACCAAACAACTGAAATAGCTTTAACCAGCCTGCAGTAACAAATCAACACAAAGTAGCTGACACAGTACATGTTTACACCAAAGGACAAATAGCAGTCAAGAAAAGCACAGCATCTCATTATGACTACACAGTATGAATAAATGGAAGATGGCATCTGCATACGATCCATGTGGCAATTGTCTCGTGTCTCGAGAGCCCATGTGATCAGCTGGGTAAGTTGGTATGTAGGCCATTGCTTCAGTGGACTGAACCTTAAGCCCCTTCTGTGGGGCTGTTTAAAGGACAACAGGATTGGGGTGCAGATGTGTGTAACTGTGTAAATAAAATTTACTCTGTGTAAATAAAGGTAAAAGAATATTTGACATAGATTAATTTCAATCTAATTTATATACCACCAAGTCATAAGAGAAATTATTTAATTGCACTTTTCATAGAGCTCATTTAAACCATAGACTTTGTAATATTATTTACAGAGACTCAACACTTCTCATCATTAGCAAACGTGTAATAACAATAATAATTATAATAGTGATAATAATAAGAAAAACAATTGTAGCAGCAGGTGTTCAGGCAGAAATACCTGCAGAAAACAAAACTTCCGGAGAGGGAAGAAGTCAAGCGCAGTGTTCTGGTGGGTACAAAGGTACTATGAGCTCTTTAAGATAAGATGGCATCATCGTATGACCATTAAGAGTTTTGTAGGTGAGCAGAAGGATGTGGTCTCACAAAGCTGCACTGTAAAGCTTGGGAACAGGCCCAAAACAATCAAATAATAAAGCCACATGTCAATATTCATTAACCACACCATGACACACTTTGCAGTGTCAGGGACACGTCCAATGCTAATTACCGGATATGAAAAAACATTTGTACAATAACTTAATTTACATGGAAATTTAAGTTTCTCTTATGTCAGCACTGACCCTAAGAGGGAGTTAGTTTCATCAGCTAGGAAGCTGTAACATGCAGGAGGTTCGTGAATGCGGTGAGGAGAACACAACACAACAGCCTATTAATTTTAACATAACATTAAACCGTCCACTTGGCAAACTATTTTAATCAGTCCTGTGCCCGATCAGTCCATAAGTTATGGAACAGAGACATTAACAGTCTCATCAAATTTTAACTGTCAGGAACATTAGCCAAAGAAAATATGTATGAATGTGTGTTTCTGTCCAGTACGAGAATATCAGGAGTTGGTTCCTCCAGATAAACAGCTGATGGAGCTAATTCTCCAATAGGTGCCATTTTATCATTGCAGAAGAAGAGGATGCAATGTGATGATATCAAAGAGCTCCAGTCAAAGCTCAAATGGTGGAAAACATGTGGAAATCTTACAATACTGCACCTCCACCACTGAAATGATTTGCTGAACTTTGATCAGAGCAAATGATTACAGCTTTTAGGTTAACTTCTAGGGAAAGAGTAGAATTCCTACAGGACATCCTGCCTTTGCACAATCTGCCCTTTTTATTAGACATTAATGCATGGAATAAGCTCCCTGATACTTTGAGAAGATGCGTAGGTTTCATCATCCTGTCATGTGATGTCAAACATGTATCTGCCCAGGGCCTGCAGACGAGAAGTAGCTATAGGAGCTGGATCTGATACACATCTGTAACACATAGATCTCTTCTCTTTGTATTAAATACATGTTTTGTACTTGTACTTTTGTACTTTGCCTGAATAAATGTAATAAAACTAAACTATTACCTGTTACCTTGTATCAGTGGTTCTCAAACTGGGGCTTGGGCCCCCCATGGAGGGCCACAGTGATTGATTCCACTTTTCATGGAGTCGGGGAGCTTAAACTTTTTTGGAGTACCACTGTCTTACATCAACATGAACCTAAAACCCGCATGTCTTACGCTACATGCTTTTGCAGAGTTAAACTGTGAGGGGCAGGTTGTCCATGTCTACCAGTCACAGGGTGGGTGGTTCAATCCCCACGTCCTTCAGTCTGCATGTTGCATGTCCTTTGAAGTTGTCAGAATTTAAGAAGACAAACTGAAACATTCAGCTGAATCTAGTGATATTAATATCTAACTGTAGAGCTTTCAGGTTGTGTTAACCCTCTCACTGACTTGAAACATAGATTAGCCTTTAAAGTAAACAGCTGATGCCATCTGAACAGCTGTTAAGTTAATTATTTAGGCATCTCTTTTATAATCCACCATCAACTAAGGTGGAGCATGTATGTATAATGTACAGACGTACTTGTGTAAACATATTTAGTGATTATTGCATGGTCAGCTTACTGTATATAAGTCTTTCTCAGCATCTACACTCAGGCTGACACTGAGAAGAAGAAGAAGATAATCCTCCAGCAGGTTTGCTTCACTTTTCTCTCTCCATGTTTTTGTTTTCTATCTTGTTGTCACTTATTTGTAGGAGGACTGCGGTCGTTACTTCTGTTTCTGAAGTATTACTAACACGTCTGTCTCTCTTTGTTGAAGGTAATCATCAACTTTTAAATCAGCATCACCTCCACCATGAAGACGCTGATTCTGTCTGCACTTCTTTGTGCCGTGATCACGCTGACCAGAGCTGCTGGTGAGAGTCGCTGTTTGCAACATGTGTGTGTGTTCTGACTGAGTTTGTTTGTGAGGAAAAATACACAGCAACATGATGGACATAATCACTAACTGGTGTGTTTAACTGTTCAGCTCTTTCAGAAGCAAAGGATGAAGGTGGGGAAGTGGCAATAATTCAAGAAGGTGAATACATATTTCTTCACTGTGTTTTGTAAACTTTGTCTGGAGACTCAACTTGACCCACTTGTCTTCTTTTGACTTGATCAGGAGAGCATCATATCTTGGAGAGGTCAACATCTTGTCCCAGTGGTTGGACTAAGATCAGCGGTCGCTGTTTCTCTTTGTTCCACGAACCATGACTTGGGCTCAGGCTGAGGTTTGACAGGAGATGATTTGGATTTGATGCAGATGTTCTGTTTGTATGGACTTGCAGACTTGGTAACTTTGCATCTTCCTCTCGCTTTTGGTGTCCTATCTTTGTCTATTTGTCTCCACTGTAGAGAAACTGTCTCTCCTTAGGTGCAAACCTTGCATCCGTACGTGGAGCTGAGGAGTATCACGGGATTAAAAGGCTGGTAGCAGATAAAACTCATGGGAATTCACAGACTTGGCTCGGAGGCTCTGACAGTGAAGAGGTAAATCATTCATTGATGATTGAAGGTAAATTCTTGACCTTGGAAATAATAGTTTGACATCTATTTGCTCAGGAAGGTCATGAGATGTGACCTCCTCCCTATGTGGACTTTGTCACTCTATCACAAAGTCACATGACTTTATTATAATTATTACAGCCATAGAGGGCTTTGTTACGTGAAAGTAAACAGGCTTGGGGCTCTTGCTGAAATGATTGATGCAGTTGTTTCTCTTTGCAGGACATAAATAAGACCTTCTAACGAAAATGTTTTGTCAAAGCTTTTAATGGTATTTATAGTAGATGGTATTTGCAGTGTTTTTATTTAGTTTATATTGTTATTTAAGCATTTATTCTATTCTAATCTATATTTTTCAGGAGCGTGTCTGGTTCTGGAGTGATGGTACACCTTTCACCTTTTCATACTGGTGCAGGGGAGAGCCAAATAACGATGGATATCAGCACTGTTTACAAATGAACTATGGAGGTAAATCATCAAATACATTATTTTGCATGAGAACTAGTGTTGATAATTAAAGCAATATAAATGACAAAAGTGAGATAAATTTATAAATATATATCTTTTCATACCTCTGCCATGGCTTTAAAGCCTCCCATTTATTATTTAAATATTTAAAATATTATTATAAAATATTTAGTTTTACTTTGTATCATATTATATATTCTGCTAAACAATGAAACTCATGTGTTTCTCATACACACAGGTGACAAATGCTGGGATGATACAAAGTGTCACTACCACCTTCAATCTGTCTGTGTAAAGAAAACCACCTGATTCATGGGCTGACACAGAGGCATGAAGCACCTGGAAAAATCTAAAACATGGGTGGATATTTTCTCTCTCTTCATGCCATCAGTCTCATGTGTACACTGAAGGCTCTATATCTCATTTCATGTCTTTATGTTCTTCTCTATCGCTGTAACGCTACTTAAAAAACTAAGTGACAAGTGAATTAAGAAGATCTGGATCGTCTCAGAGGCCTTGTGCCTTTAATAACAGCAGACTGAATGTGTTATGAAAGAATGCTTTTAGCACAAACTTGTTCTGCAGAGCGAACTGTTCTTTCTTGTCTCATGCAAATTAAAAGGTTCAATCATTGAAACAACCTGGTCTGTGAGTCTGTTTTAAATCTGATGTTTTTAAGGGCTTAACTTCACTGCTAAGCAATCAGTAAACCAGTCTAAAGACAGAACTTCAGTTATGTTGTTAGACACTTTTAAAGTTAATATATGTTTCACTGACAGAAGATGGGATAGCATCAATGCTGCAAACCTTTGTCATGAAGTTCCACAAACAGAACAAAGGAGCATTTATTCAAATGTATATAAATATAAAATTATAAAGGACTGTCACACAAATGTTCTTTGGTTCTGACATGATCAAAAAACTAAACTGTGTGCTCTTGCTGTGAACTCACAGATAAACTCCTGAGATCTTTTTTTTTCTGGGGTCTGTATGCAGGAAACATTTACAGTTCACTCCAGTATCATTTCAAATGTGTCATTATGGCAACAGATTCAGCACTAAGACAGCTCTTGTTAAGGTCTTCAGTGACATTCATTTGAACCAACCCGGTCTCACTCCCAAGTCGTCACATATGGACGTTGGTCAAGAGCCATAATCGTCAGTTTGTGACGCACTAGGGATCCCTTTGACGTCATAGTTCGACGTATTGAGGGAAGCCCTGTTGTGCCAGTTTTCAACCCGGTCTGTTTGAACACTGACAGAGGCAAAAGTTCAGTCTTGGTATTATGGATCTCAGTGCTGCTTTCGACACAGTCGACCACAACATATTACTTGACAGACCTGAAAACTGGGTGGGACTAAATTTTGAATCCTACTTAAAGGACAGGGACTACTTTGTGTCTATAGGTAATTATACATCTGAGCTAAGAAAAATGACTTGTGGAGTCCCCAAGGCTCCATTCTGGGGCTTCTTCTGTTTAACATTTACATGCTTCCACTCTCTCAGATTATGAAAAAGAACAAAATATGTTACCATAATTATTCAGATGACACACAAATTTACATAACCATATCACCAGGGGACTATGATCCCATTCAAGCGTTGAGTAACTGTATTGAACAAATTAACAATTGAATCTGCCAGAATTTTCTTCAATTAACAAAGATAAAACTGAAGTTTTAAAACGATTAAAACCACACACCAAGCCAGAAATCTTGGTGTAGTCATGGACTCAGACCTGAATTTTAGCAGCCAAATTAAGGCAGTTACAAAGTCAGCCTACCATCACTTGAAGAATATCTCAAGAATTAGAGGACTTATGTCTCAGCAGGATCTTGAAAAACTTATCCATGCATTTATCTTCAGTCGACTCGACTACTGCAACGGTGTCTTTACAGGGCTCCCTAAAAAATCAATCAGACAGCAGCATTTTTACCAGATGGTACGCGGCTTTCCCATTGGAATGAATTGACAGAAGACGCTGGCGTCAGAAAGAAACGCTTTGGTGGACACGGGCAATTAGAGTCCCCTTAGGAAGTGTGAAAAAAAAAGGTGGGGGATAGTGTGGGACATAGGGAATTAAAGAAGTAAAATAAGCAAAGATGAGAGACCTGCCTGTTTTTTTCTATCCAGACCAACAGAGTATTAGTCAGAGGGCCGTGCAGAGACCTCTGGAAGGGCAGGCGCTCAAAGTATAAAAGGGGCACATGGAACAAGGATTTAAATAGGGCTGTTCTCCAAATATCGATACAGAAATATATTGTGATGCATCCGTTGCTGATACGCGTACACAGATGCTTCTGTATCGATACATCAGCAAATGCTGTGATGCAGAAACATGGGAATACCCAGCTCTAGCTTTAAAACTCTTTGGGCTGACATAACTTACAGGGAACAGTTGCTGTTGAGGAGTTGCTGGGGATGTTGCTGCTGCTGCTGCTGTTGTTGTAGCTGCTGATACTACTGGAGGTGATCTGTGAGTAGAGATATTAAAACAAACATAGGAGATATATTAGCTGATTAAACAAATATGTGACCGTGACAAGATGTAAAGATTTCTGACAGTGTTTGGGACTGGCTCACTATGACTGGCCTGCTGCAAGGCAAGGCAAGTTTTTTTGTATAGCACATTTCAACAACAAGGTTATTCAAAGTGCTTTACATAAAACATAAAAGCAACAGGGAAATATAAAAAAAGTTTAAAAGCAACATAGGGAAATTAAAAAATACACATTAAAAAATAAAAGTTACAGTGCAGTGTACAATCAGGGTTAAAAGAGTTAAATGGAAAATAAAAACAGGCTGAGCGGTTGAGCAAATGATTGAGTTACAATTATTCTGAAAAGAGAATAATAAAAAAGAGAGAAGTACACTTAATCTATTCTCTCTAGCTAGTCTGTACTCGTGTCCATAGCAATCTTTGGGTCCACTGAAACTCCAAAAACCCTCGGACACCACAGAGAAACCAGGACATGTCTGTCCGAAGGCCACTTTGATCCAGTTATAGTCTGGACCCACTTGCGCGTTTACAGGTGGACAGAGGTTCCTGCATATCACTCAGGCGAGAGATTTAAGACCATTTCCTTCACTCTGTTCAATCTCACTCTCATTATCTTTTCACTTAATTACCGACTCATTTCTCACCGTGTAAATATTTAATTAAAAGCAATGGTAAAAAGGTAAAAACGAAGAAACGAAGAAAAAGAAAACAGGACAGTAAAAGTTACAGTGAAGTGTAAGTTATCAATCTCCTACTTAAAGGAAGTGGTAAAAAAATCTAAAATATTTAATTAAAAACTATGGTAAAAAAAAAAGTTTTCAGTCTTAATTTAAAAGAACTGACAGTTTCAGCAGACCTGCAGTTATCTGGGAGTTTGTTCCAGATATTTGGAGCATAATAACTCAACGCTGCTTTTCCTTGTTTAGTTTTGACTCTGGGGACAGAAAGCAGACCTGCCCCAGACGACCTGAGAGGTCTGGATGGTCCATAAAGAAGCAGAAGATCAGAAATGTATTTTGGTCCTAAACCATTTAGTGCTTTATAAACTAACAGCAGGGTTTTGAAATCAATTCTTTGACATACAGGAAGCCAATGTAAAAACCTCAGAACTGGAGTGATGTGATCCACTTTTTTGGTCTTAGTGAGGACTCGAGCTGCTGCGTTCTGAATAAGCTGCAGCTGTCTGATGGATTTCTTAGGGAGCCCCGTAAGGACACCGTTACAGTAGTCGACTGAAGATAAGTTCTTTAATCCTTGATATATTCTTCAGATGATAGTAGGCTGACTTTGTAATTGTAATGGCATCAATAACATTTGTAATTTTAGAACTGAAATTATCTACAAGCTCATTGACTGAGACCTGTGAGAGGGCGGGTGTCGAGGAGAAAGCCTCAATAAATTTTTCACTAGTGTTTTCAGTGATGTGCCGTTTTGTGATTATCTCTGTTTGTACATTTGTGTGCACACAGATAGCACTCTCAAAGAAAACACAGGAACGATCAGAGAGAGCAACATCAGTCACCACAGCCTTGGAAATGTCCAGACCCTTGGAGATGACTAAGTCCAAAGTGTGCCCCTTATTGTGTGTGGGCTCTGTCACATGTTGGCTCAGTCCGTAATTATTAAGAACACAAAACAGTTCTTTAGTCCCTTTGTCCTGGGGGTTGTCAACATGGATGTTAAAATCACCAACAATAACTACACAGTCAAAGTCAATACAGATTATAGACAGCAGTTCACCAAAGTCATCAAAAAAGTTTGCACAGTATTTAGAGGGCCTGTAGAAATTTAGAAAAATAGCTCGAGAGGAGCAATTCAGCTGAAGAGCCACATATTGAAAAGAAGCAAAATTCCCATAAGACATCTTTTTGCATTGGAGGGAGTCATTAAACAAAATGGCAACTCCACCTCCTCTCTTATGCACTCTAGCTTCACTTATGAAACTACAGTTGGGAGGAGTAGACTTGATAAAGACAGCTGCACTGTTATCTTGGTCCAACCAAGTTTCAGTTAAAAACATGAAATTAAGATTGTGAGTGATTATAAAATCATTGATTAAAAATGTTTTTCCTGCCAAATACCTAACATTTAACAAAGCTAATTTTAGTGTGTTAAAAATATTATCTGGCCCACTTTTTTCAACAGGCTGTAGCTGACGAGGAATTAATACTAAATTTGCAGGGTATGTTGAGTGCTTCCTGTTTCTTAACACATTCACCTTTCTTTTTCTGTTACCTATCAAGACAGGGATGGAGTGTTGTTTTATGTCTTCTTCTTGTTTAGATTCCTCGTGTCTCTTGTCCTTGGCAGAGGGAACAGATGAGTGACGCAGAAAGTAAAACAGGTTGGAGCTGAACAATTTTACTCCTGACTTGTTAAGGCGAAGTCCACCTGCCTTAAAAAGATAAAAGTTTTCGATGAAATGCACTGAATGGACAGTACATGCCGTTGAGAGCCACGTGTTCAATGCCATCAATCTGCTGAATCTCTCAGCTGCTCTTCGGATTGGCGGTATAGGGCCACTGATAAACACCTCAGCATTCAAAGAGCTGACTGTGTTCAACAGATTATTAAAGTCCTCTTTCAACACTTCAGACTGTTGCTTCACAACATCATTGGTCCCGATGTGCAGTATGATGTTTTTCACAGTAGGATGTTCAGCCACGATATGAAGGATTCTTTCTGCCTAGTCAGACACCGTATCCTTCGGAAAGCAGAGGATTTTGGTGTTCTTACTGCACATGCTTCTTACATCGTTTACAGCAGAGTCACCCACAATCAGAGTCTGAGGCCCAGTCGTTAGCTTTCCCTGCAGCCTTTTACTTTCTGATTTACTCTCAGTCCTTACCCTTCTGTGTGAGGACGGGATGTTATCCAGGTCATCAGATGGAGATCCAGGGTCCAGCAATAGTGGTGAAAATCTATTCTGCTGTTGCACACTCGGTTGTTGGGGAGGCTTGTTGTCCACCGCTTTGGGTCCATGGTAAAGTGGTGTCATTCCCACATGGTCTATACACTTCCACATTCACTTCCAACCTGTGGATCTTGGTTTCCAGCACTGCAATTTTCTATAGAAGCTCCTGCAGCTTCTGCACAAACAGACAGCACAGAGAAAGGACAACACCTGCAAGAGAAGGGGGATGGAAGGTCGGGACAACAGGGAATAGGAGAGGGAGGCTTGGGGAAGAGAAAAACAACAAACAAACAAACACAAACAACAACAAACAAACAAAAATCTAAAAATAATAATAATAGTAAAAGACGACCAGCCGAACAGCAGCAATAAACAGCTGACGTAGTAAGACAACTAAGAGAAAAATGAAAACAAGAAACAGTCCAGCACACTATATAAGCCTGTTAAAGAATGTAGGTGTTAGTGAGAGTGGGATGCCACGACTGTGCCACATCTACCCCAGCAACAGGCAGGCAAGAACCCCAGTAGCCAATAGGGGTGGGAGAAAGAAAAAGAATAAATCAATCAAAAAAAACCAAAGACTCCCAGATGCACCGTGATGCAAACGCGGAAGACCCTGACCCAACCAACAGACGCCCCCAAAAAATAAATAAATAAAAACGACCACCCAAATGCCAGTTGACAACGCCATGCCGACGGAACGCAAGAGGTGTAACCCGCGGAAGAGCAGTGCCCGGACCAACCGCAGCGCGCACTCAACATCCCCACCACCGCACATCGAACAACCAAAATGCCCAAATGCCACGCGGTCATTAACATCAATGCACAAGTGACAAGCCCAGAGCATGGCGACACCCAATGCCCGGCAGCCCCCCACGAATTCCACGTGTGAGGTCTGGCAAATGAGAGAGCGAGCGGCAGAACACGACAGCGAAAGCCAGCGGAGAGAAACAAGCAGCAAGTCCCAGCCTGACAGTAAACGTGCCACATAGGTCACCGTGCACCTGCCAACAAAAGTCAGCCGTCCCCCCAACCGCCCGAAAAAATAAGGCCGCCCGCGTCAGCCCACATCCCCCATGCACAGCACGCCCCCAGGCCGCCGTGCAACACCAGCCAAACCAGCAACAAGGCAAAATCAGAGTAGGTATTAAAGGGTTAGAGTCCCCTTATGGTGCTTTCAGACCATACGCAAATTTAATCCTCAGGAAGCTTTCCTCGTGTGAGTACATTCACTACAAGTGTTCACACACAACGCGAGAAGGCGATTAGAACCCGCAAAAATTCACTCGAGTTGGAAATTTCCAACTCACGCGAAGGCCTTCGCGCCGCCCGACAGGAAATCGCGGCTCTACGTGTCTTTGCATTGACTTTGTATGTAAACTCACCGCCCTGAACGCTTGCTTCGCTTTTGGTCTAAAAGCACAGCAAGAGGGAGATGCTCACAGAGAATGCTGTGCACCGAGAGCTGCAGGAAGAGGAAACCAGATTCAAAAAAGTGTGGGAAATAATCTGAGAAGGATACAGAACTGGGAGAAAGGGTGAGGTTGGCCAAGGCTCTTACAGTGAGAAAAATCTATAGACAATGTGTGTGTTCATTCTGCTGGCCCATAATAACCATGACAAAGTGTTAGCCGGCAGCTAACGTTACTTCTACAGGCGACACACAGTAATGTACACAACAACTGTCACAAACCCCCGGTTGTGACCCTGGCCTGCCTGTTGCCCTGAGGCTGCTGGTGGGCATGGTAATCTGAGCTCCAGGCTTTCCCACCTGAAGCACATCCGCAATCAGCACACCAGGGCCTCTGCCTGCAATCGACATGCCTTTAAGAGATCTGCCAACCTTCCAGTCCCCGCCGGATCATTTTACTTAACCGTATGGACACGCCAGCCAGTTTGTCTGTCTTAGTTTCAGGATTTTGTCTGAACCTTCAAACCAGTGTTAACTGCTCTCTCTTTGTCTCGACCTCAGGAAACCTGCACAGCACCACGCGGATTCCCTCCTGTGCCCCGGAATCATCTAAGCTCTGGGACCAGAACCGCAGACCCTCAGAACGACCACCTCACCACAACCTCTCCCAGGACACCCCTTGTGCTCAATAAACCACTTCTGTGCATTTCTCTAGTCTGCGTTTGAGTTTCTGGCCCTCGGTCCTGACAGAACGATCCGGCCAGAATGGACTCAGCAGACCTAGAGCCGGTCCGCCATGCAGTCTCCACTCAGGGAGCGATCCTGGACCAACACAGCACTGCCCTTCAGGAAATCATGGGAGGACTACAAGATCTGTCACTCCGCATGGGAAACCTCCAGGACTCCCTGCAAGGTCCTCCACCCGCACCTGCCGCATCAGCAGCCGCACGCTCCGCCAGGGAACCGTGGGTATCCCCACAAGAGCGGTATGATGGCAACTTAGGCCAATGCCAAACTTTCCTCATGCAATGTGGTCTTATCTTCGCTCTCCAACCCCTCACCTATGCCTCAGAAAGGTTGAAGATTGCCTACCTCATCGGACTGCTGCGCGGAGCAATGTTGGAATGGGCCTCGGTTCACTGGAGGAGGCAGGACCGGATAACCACCTCCTATGCCGCCTTTACCACGGAGATGACTAAGGTATTTGACCACCCGTTTCGAGGTAACGACCCCTCCATGAGACTGCTCACCCTCCGCCAGGGACTCCGGAGCGTGGCTGAGTACGCCGTTGAGTTCAGGACTCTGGCCGTTGAGAGCGGTTGGAATGAGGTATCTCTACTGTCTGTATTCACCAATGGGCTAAATGAACATTTGAAAGATGAACTACTGTCTAAGCTAGATCTCCGCAATGCCTATCATTTGGTTCGCATCCGGGAGGGGGACGAGTGGAAGACTGCCTTCAATACCCCCCTGGGACACTTTGAATACTTAGTCAGGCCAAAAGGCATCACCAACACACCTGCAGTATTTCAGTGTTTGATTAATGACGTGCTCAGAGATATGCTGGGCAGATTTGTTTTTGTCTACCATGACGATATCTTAATCTTCTCCCAGAACCAAGCAGAACACATCCAGCATGTCCGACAAGTCCTCTATCGTCTCCTGGAGAACCACCTTTTCGTTAAAGCAGAGAAGTGCGAGTTCCACGCCTCCACTGTAACATTCCTCGGCCACATCGTCGCTGGGGACAGGTGAGGATGGATCCTGCGAAAGTGAGAGCAGTTTTAGACTGGCCCCGACCAGACTCTAGGAAACAGCTACAGAGATTCTTGGGGTTTGCCAACTTTTACAGACGTTTCATAAGAAATTACGGCCGCACTGCTGCACCATTAACTGCACTTACTTCTCCAGCTAGGCCATTCCACTGGACCTCTGAGGCTGAAGGAGCTTTTTTAGAACTCAAGAGAAGGTTTACGTCAGCCCCCATCCTCACCAGTCCTGACCCGTCCCGGCAGTTTGTGGTGGAGGTGGATGCTTCGGACGTAGGGGTGGGAGCCGTCCTGTCCCAAAGGTCACTCGAGGACAAGAAGCCTCACCCTTGTGCATTCCTCAGATCGGTTGTCTCCCTCTGAAAAGAATTATGATGTCGGGAACCGGGAATTATTGGCCGTTAAGATGGCCCTCGAGGAGTGGCGACATTGGCTCGAGGGCACCGAGCAACCGTTTGTGGTCTGGACCGACCATAAGAACCTGGAATACATCCGCTCGGCGAAGCGCGTGAACACCCGTCAGGCCAGGTGGGTGCTTTACTTTGGTCGGTTCAATTTTGCCCTTACCTACAGGCCCGGGTCCAGGAATGCTAAACCTGACGCTCTATCCCGGATGTTCGTCAGAGAGGTGACTACGGCAGACCCAGACACCATAATACCCAAGACTTGTATCATTGGGGCGGCCCTGTGGGAGATTGAGAAGGAGGTGAGAACGGCCCTTCAGCATCAGCCAGACCCAGGTAACGGCCCCCCAGGCCACTTGTTTGTGCCTCTCTCTGTTCGTTCATCTGTGCTACAGTGGGGTCACTCCTCCAAACTCTCATGCCATCATGGGGTTACCCGCTCTCTGGCCTTCCTGCGCAGACGGTTTTGGTGGCCAGAGATGAGGGCCGATGTCCATGCCTTTGTTTCTGCCTGTCCCGTCTGTGCACAGAACAAAGGCTCCAACCGGCCTCCTCCAGGATACCTGCAGCCTCTACCCATACCTCGTTGTCCGTGGTCCCACCTATCTCTGGATTTCGTGTCTGGGCTGCCCCCCTCGAAAGGTATGACTGTGGTACTCACTGTAGTGGATCACTTTAGCAAATTTGCACGTTATCTGCCTCTGCCCACAGCTAAGGAAACCGCTGAACTCCTGGTCTCGGTGGTGTCCATGGTCTACCTTTGGACATCGTCTCAGACCGGGGTCCACAATTCACATCAGCGGTCTGGAGGGCGTTCTGCCGTGCAATCGGGGCCACCGTCAGCCTGACCTCGGGGTTCCATCCCCAGGCTAACGGCCAGGCAGAGCGAGCCAACCAGAAGCTGGAGACGACTCTGCGTTGCTTGGCGTCCTCCAACCCCACTTCCTGTGCTTCCCAGTTGCCATGGGTGGAATACGCCCACAACACTCTCCCTATGTCCGCCACAGGTCTGTCACCCTTTCAATGTGTTTATGGTTTTCAACCTCCACTGTTTCCCTCTCAGGAGAGAGTTGGCTGTCCCCTCTGTCCAAGCTTACATCCGCAGATGCCACCGCATCTTGCACAGAGCTCGAGCCACCCTCCTGAGGACATCGGCTCGGTATGAGTATCACGCCAACCGTCGTCGTACCCCTGCACCCTCCTACGCCGTAGGGGACAAGGTCTGGCTCTCCACCCGGGACCTTCCCTTGAGGACTGACTCCAAGAAGCTGTCTCAGAAATACATTGGGCCCTTGGTGGTGGAGAGAATTATCACCCCAGTGACCGTTCGGCTTCGTCTGCCCCCCACACTTAAGGTTCACCCTACGTTCCACGTGTCCTTGCTCAAGCCTGTCTTCATCAGCCCCCTGCTCCCTCCTCTCCCGGCCCCTCCACCCACCCGACTCATTGATGGTCACCCTGCGTGCACGGTACGTCGGGTTCTGGACTCCCGCCGTCGAGGGCGCGGCATACAGTATCTCATCGACTGGGAGGGCTATGGCCCTGAGGAGAGGAGCTGGGTTCCCCGACGACAGGTTTTGGATGCCGCCCTCTTACAGGCTTTTCATCGCTCTCACCCCAAGAGGCCTGGAGGGTCACCGGGAGGCTCTCGTCGGGGAGGGGGTACTGTCACAAACCCCCGGTCGTGACCCTGGCCTGTCTGTTGCCCTGAGGCTGCTGGTGGGCGTGGTAATCTGAGCTCCAGGCTTTCCCACCTGAAGCACATCCGCAATCAGCACACCAGGGCCTCTGCCTGCAATCGACATGCCTTTAAGAGATCTGCCAACCTTCCAGTCCCCGCCGGATGGTTGTACTTAACCGTATGGACACGCCAGCCAGTTTGTCTGTCTTAGTTTCAGGATTTTGTCTGAACCTTCAAACCAGTGTTAACTGCTCTCTCTTTGTCTCGACCTCAGGAAACCTGCACATGCACCACGCAGATTCCCTCCTGTGCCCCGGAATCATCTAAGCTCTGGGACCAGAACCGCAGACCCTCAGAACGACCACCTCACCCCAACCTCTCCCAGGACACCCCTTGTGCTCAATAAACCACTTCTGTGCATTTCTCTAGTCTGCGTTTGAGTTTCTGGCCCCCGGTCCTGACAACAACTGTGCATGCTCGCTTTTGTCTGTCTTGTAAAATACACCCAACAACTGATTGGATCTGAACAACCTACAACGAGCACACTGCAGCAAACCCCTCTTACCGGCGGAATCGCAGGCGTCCTGTGGTCAGAGCTGCTGAATCACTAATGGTGTGTGAACGGGAGGGCTCGTCACGGATGAGGTCATCAGGTGAAAGGATGGGTCATTTTATTTAATGCAAAATTATTATTCGTTCATTTTACTAATAGTTTGATTGGGCAGACCTTCACAAAGGGGCCATCCATCTTAATCCGCTTATCCGGGATCGGGTCGCGGGGACAAAGGGGCCTGATAAAAGGGCACTTTGGGCATCAAAGGGCAAGTGTCCAAGCACCCATGGCACCCCCCTCTGCATGTGTATGATTAGTCGGGTAACCTGGCCCAGTGACCTGTGGCAGGTGCTGTCCTAGTTTTCCTCATTGAACGTCCAAAACCCCTTTTCCTGTGGCCTGTGGATTATCCTGAGTGACAGGGACACTGGGAAGGAATAGTGTGATTAAATATTCAACATTTTAATTGTTCTAAATCAGTTTAACAGGAGCTCCAGTTTTAATTTCTGAGAACACAGGGACATTGTGGGAAGGAATACTTCACTGCATATGTATGTATGTGTGTATATATGTATGTATATATATATATCCCCAGGCTGTAAAATTAGATTTATGACAGGCTTGTTCCAGTGCTTGAGCCTTTTATTCTCGTACAAAGTATCATTTTACAGATTATACTGTATGAAAGAATGTTCTAAAAGAAAGTTCATAACACATTCAGTCTGCTCTTCTTAAAGGAATCATCAGATCGTCAGACGGTCTTCGAAAGTCAGTCATCCCAGCACTTTTGATCTGCAGGTACCAAAAAAGGGAGAAAATGAATGTTGCACAAACTGGAAACTAAAGCAGTTTGATTCCATCGACTTAACTTGAAGGATTCAGTTTGGTGAAGCAACACTATGGTCACTGATATTACATGCAAGTCACTGTCAAACCAATATAATATCAGTGTGGCAAATTCTGTTATTCTAACCACCTACAGATTTCATATAAACAAAGATGATCTGATTCACACCCAGCGATGGATTGGCGACCTGTCCAGTGTGTAACCCGCTTTTCACCCGACCCTGTACGCAGGATAAGCGGTTGACGATGGATGGATGGATGGATGGATCTGATTCACAAAGACATTTCTTACTAGGGACACAGTATGTTATATATCTGAGCTGTAAGTTGGAATTTTAATTGTAAAATTAGCTTTCATCACTTGGAATAATTCACATCACTTCTACACAAACCACTATGTTGTTTTACCTCCATGATTGATTTGCAAACAGTTCTGCCTGCCGCCCAGATTATTAGGCTCTCCAGCACACCAGTTCAAGTAGTTAAAAGGTGTACCATCAATCCAGAACCACTGGTTCTCCTGGAAGACAGAAGAGAATTGGATATTAAGTGAACTTAAAAGCATTTATTATCAGTTTTATTTAAGGCTCCTCCTAAATGTGGAGATGGTGTCTGCCTCCCGAATCCAAACTGGGACCTGACTGGGACCTGACTGAGGAATTGATGGCTGAAGGATCTAGCTCCCATTTTACTTTTGGAACCACAAGTAACCCTGTGTTGGAACCAGTATGTATATAAGTTATCTTATATTTATTCTCGCTCATGCAATCTGAAAATAGATAGATAGATATAGATATATATATCTCAAGACGTGTACTAATGCAATTGTGTAAGTCTGTCTGTAGAAATGTACTGACAGGAAGTCTACAGCGGATGGTGTGACTGAAGGAAATGACACACGGAACAGCAAACTGAAATAACTGGAACCGAGTCCTGGCCCTGAGGAGCGACTGAGCTTAACGTACATAGTTCCTGGAACAGTACTGTACAATAATGTATGTCACGTTGAATGTTGCTGCTCTAAGGGGAAAGGGGGTGCAGCTCTTTATTGATGCTAAATAATTGAATATAGGTTATTATTTATTGTATTAACTTAATGTTGTTTCTAGAGCAGCAACATGATTTACAACAGCAAAGCCACTAATATCTTACTGGAAACAAATCTAAAATGTCAGTAAAATAAATCATATTCCTGACATCAACATACTGAGTGATGAACAGCTCAGTCCCTCCTGTCCTCCTCCTCCCTCTGCTGCTGCTAGTAGTGTGTAGAGGGGAGGCGCTCTGCACACAGAGGAGGGGAGAGGCTGCAGGTCGGACAGCGCATGTGAAACTCAACAAAGATTAGAAGGAAACGACATAGCTCACTCTTTAGCTACTTTCATACACTATAGGCCTACATGTAGTTTACTTCTGTTCCGGATGTGGCCCGCGGGCCGCCAGTTTAATAGGCCTGTTGTAGAGTTGAAGTGCAGAGGGGGGCCAGGGATTCCAAGGTATGTGTTACAGGGGTACTGTCCCCTGTTGGCTCCCCCACAAAACCACCACAGTGTATATGTCATTGCCTCTAGTATATTTTCCTTTCATAACTATTCATCACAATTAACCACTATAACATCTAACATTGGTGTGGTCCTTGTTAGTTAAATGGAGTTATGTAGACTGAGGTTCAGGACCACGCCTCTCTCACTTATTCGACCACCTGCGCCTTATTCTATTCCTCCAATCAACCACCCAGTGCGTCACTCATTTCATCCACCTGTGCCTCTCGAATCCAATCACATGCACTCACGTATATAAGCTGTCAGTTCTCACATCCCTCCCACCCAAACCCTGTTTTTACAGCTCTGCTGCCTCACAGCATTGTTTCTGGGTTTAGACATTGCTCAGCAGGCCTTTCTGCGCAGAGTTTGCATGTTCTCCCCGTGGTTGCGTGGGGTTCCCTCGGGCACTCTGGTTTCCTCCCACCATGAAAGACATGCACGCTAAAATCCATAATTCTGCAAAGTAATCACTTTGTCTTTTTCTGCAACAGGAACCACAGGGGGTTCATAAGACCAAGCCGCTTATCGAGACGAGCCCCCACCATGACTCTCAACATCTCCATTCATAACTATTCGTAAATATTCATCACAATAAACCACTATAAAATCTAACATTGGCATGGTCCTTGTTAGTGAAGTAGCAGCAAGTGAAGAAGAAGGTTTTTCATATTGCAGATTCATCCTTGAAGGCTTTCTTGTGCTTGTATTTTAGACTGAACAATAGAAAAAGTTTGGAGAGCCTCTAAACCCAGTCACTCAGTTCCACTGTGTGTTTTACATTACTGCCTCTGTTTTATTAATGTGATATTAATTTTAAAACACTACAAATTCCAGGTTCAACCTAACTGTACACTGTTGTTCTGTTAGTTTTTCACTGACAAATTGCCTTTTTTTAAGATACTGTCCTCTACTGCAGGGCATGTTGTGTTTAGTTTCCTCATTTCATCAGGACTTCACATTTTATATACAAATGGCAGGTCTCTCAAATGGCTCTCTTTGTTTCTGGAGCATTTAATCTTCCAACGCTGTTTCCTAGAAATTATGTTTATATAGTAGTAATTTTCCCGATTATGTTGAGGTAGGGAATGATATTGGCTGCTAATTGATCACTAAGTCGCCCTTAGTTACAGTTGCTACACTGGCTTTCTGTTCTTGCACAGCTCATATGCAGTTAACAGTGATAAATTATTCTTCTGATGCAAATTATTATATAAATGAAATTTGTAGGAAACAGTGGCACCTCCTTAGCTCACGATGTCCATCCAGGGAGCCACTGGACCATGTGGATGACCGGGGAGTGCACACTGACAATAAACTGGACTGGGCCAAGAACACTTAAGCCCTCTACAGGAAGGGCCGGAGCTGTCTCTATTTTCTGAGGAGCTCTTCAACTGCTGGTTGCACATGTAGATGCAGCAGCTGGTAGCTCATTCAAACTTCACTAAACGTTTGTTTTTAATCTGTTCTCTCCGGCTTTATTGTCAAAACAATACCTATGACACGGCAGGTCACTGATCACTCAGAGGAGAGGAAAGAGAGCCGGGATAGATGTGTTGGCCCAGCTTTGATTTAAGGCTGCTCCTAAAGGTTTGGTCTGGACAAATGGGACTCATGTTGGCCAAACAACTCAGAGACTGGGGTGCCCTCATCTTTATTTTCTATTTCATTATATTATCTATATTTACTTAATGTTATGTTTAGTAAAGTGAGCAACTGTAACGCAACAGTTTCCCTCAGGGATCAAAGTATTTATGATTTCTAGCTATTAGTATAAATGCTTTTGAATTACATCGATTACATCATTTACATGTTAGCAGACAAAATAAAGGCACATTACTGAGTATACCATGTGTGATGTCTCTGTGTATGGTTGTTCAGTTCTGTTTTTTAAGAGATGCCAAGATAAGTAGCTGCATATAAGGGCTGGTGTTTCTCTTCATCATTGTCTCTGCACTATACAGCAGAATCTACAGAAGCTGAGAAGGAAGAAGGTAATTCTGCAGCTACAAGCTTCGCGCTTCCTTTTCCTGGACTGACAGTCAGCATGGGTCGTCTGTTCACTACATATTAGTAACATCTCTCTCTCTCTGTCGCAGGTTTTCATCATCTCTGGCTTCATCTCCACCATGAAGATGTTGACTGTGTCTGCACTTGTTTGTGCCATGATGGTTCTGACTAGAGCTGCTGGTCAGCTTTATAAATACAAAGTGTTACAGATGAATGTTTTGTATGACAACAATCCAGATCAATAACTGCTGTGTATAACTTTCTAGCTCTTCCAGAGGCAGCACCTGAAAATGGCCAGCCAGGTCAGTTGTGTTATATTTTATTACGTTATTTTAATTTACGTTTACTTATATTATGCCGTTATGGAATTTAAATCGCAATTGTGTTTTACTGTGTAAAGTAATTTTATGTTGTATCATGACATGAATATTTTATGTTATGTTACAGTGTCATGTCATGAAAATAAGTTGATTTCATATCTACATATAGAGACTTTAACTGGAGACTCCACATTACTCACCAAACTCTATTTGTTCTCAGCAAAGAGTCACCTGGTCAAGAGTTCGACAGCTTGTTCTGGTCGCTGGTCTGAGTTCAGCGGTCGCTGTTTCCACTACGTTCCAAAAGCCATGACTTGGGCCAAAGCTGAGGTAAAGAGGGAGACTTTTT
Organism: Micropterus salmoides; assembly: GCF_014851395.1. Classification (NCBI taxonomy): domain Eukaryota; kingdom Metazoa; phylum Chordata; class Actinopteri; order Centrarchiformes; family Centrarchidae; genus Micropterus; species Micropterus salmoides. The sequence goes on from NW_024043378.1 coordinate 28,595, forward strand.
AGTCACTGTTTTAGTACAGAAGGCTTCTACAATATGTTTATTTTGTTTGCACATACATAGACATTTGGTTAATTTGCAATTTCTCTCTCTCTCTCGTATTTATCTCCACTGTAGAAAAACTGTGAGTCCATGGGTGGAAACCTTGCGTCCGTTCACAACCTGCTGGAGTACCATGAGATTCAGAGGCTGATCATGAGCGCAAGTTATGATTACACAGTAACGTGGATTGGAGGCTCGGATGCACAAGAGGTATATTTATCTTTACAAGAGGTCTTCTGGTTATTAGTGTTATTAATTAATTTAATATTTTGTGTTTCTTCTAGGAGGGTGTGTGGTTGTGGAGTGATGGTACACCCTTCAACTATCGGTCTTCTGGAAGGTTTAATAACTTTCAGGGCAAGCAGCACTGTCTACAGATAAATTATGGAGGTAAATCACAGCGTACTGATTTCATTTAGAGCATTATGTATGAGTAGCATATAATACACACATATCTATACTTTTTTGGAAGGTTTTCTCTTATTAAACAAAAACCTTTGCTGTTAAAATGCTATGTATGTATGGCATAGTGCTGTGTTGTGTGCACAGAACAATCCCACACGTGGTCCATTAGTAGTTGACCATATTACATGAACTTCCTCAGTAGTTAGAGTTTGATGAAGTGTCATGGAATTGTAGGTTTTTCAAATTTCCATTGTCCTGCGTATTTTAAGATCTTAAACACAACACCGATGAAACGTCATTAACGGTAAAGAAATTTGAACATCAACATTTTGAGAGGAAAACCGTGTGAAAGCTCCAGACCAGCTGCTAATGGGTCGAATGAATGAACTTTCAGTCTCAAATATTCTTTCTTTGTGAATGTCAGTATACATACTTTCACATGTTGGTTTTTGTAGTGTCGCCTTAACTGCTGTGTCGTTGGTACTTTCAGATGATAAGCGCTGGGATGACACCTGGTGTAACGTTCGCCGCCCATCAGTTTGTGCCAAAAAGCCCTGATAATTCTCAGGTGGAGAACCTCCCAGAAGCCCAAACATGGGTGGATGTGTGTTTGTGTGTATGTGGGATGCATCTGTCTTTGTGCCATCAGTCTCAAATCTCCATATATTCTGTTTAAATCACATTTTTATATATCGCTGTGACGCAACTTAAGGAAAGAAACAACAAGTGACAGAAACAGTTGCTGGATCGTTTCTGAGGCCATGTGGCTTTAATAACAGCAGATTGAATCTGTTGTTTAGAACAACATTATTCTGCACAGTGAACTGTTCTTTCTTGTCTTTGAAAAAAAAAGTCTCAAGCATTGAAATAAGCTGTGTCATATCTCCTGTTTTTATTTCCCACATCTCGATCAAATGTGGGCATCTTTGAATGGTTTTGTATCAACTAAAAAAATCAACAAAAAAACTTTTGTTTACTGCAATCTGCTGTTTTGTCCACATCAGCTGTTGCAGCTCGGCTCACATTTATGACAGCTGAAGCATCTCACTGCATATACAAGTGAAACTAAGAGTGTGGGAATGTGAAAACTTATTTAGTGACAAAATACACAGAATTGATACAAGCCGACTATCATTAGTAAAGAGCAGGGTGAAAACAGTCAAGTGGCAGCTTCAGCTTTTTTTGCAGCTTAAAAAAAAATGTGATACGACAATTTCTGCCTGCTGAGTCATCAGTTATTATAAATTACCTGAAGTATGTTTAGATTCATCAATGTTTTGTTAGATTTGGCAGAAGTAGCATTTCCTTAATAAGATTAGTCTGAAATCTCTCAACATTTCTGATGTTTCCTCATAATTTAGGAAAGAAGAACAGTTTGAGACCAGGATCAATTGGCAGTCTTGAAAAAAAAGACTATAAATCAGGAGGGGTTTATTCTGATATAATCCATTTGCAATAGTGTTACAAAGTGACTAAATACTTTCATTAAAAATGCGATCCCCTCGAAAAACGTTTTAAAACATTAAAACAATTCTCAGCTTTGAGAAATAATTTGTATCTGATTTGGTTTCCCCACAAACAGAAACATTCAATTACCTGGTTAAAGAGTTTAAAGTTCAACCACAAACAATATGAGTGCATTAGCTTCCTTATATTTTACTTATCTGTTGAGAACCTATTTTAACAACAGTCGGAAGCAGCAAATTAAGCAAAATATAAAAATATTCTCAGGTATGGAGATGTCTGCTGTCCCCCTCTTCTTCCTATGCATCCCTTCATATTTCTGCCATCACTGGTTCACTGCTGAACATTTATTAGAACTCTGCCCCCTGCTGTAAGGAAGCTCAACTACCATCAAGCTTCATTTTCTGGAGAACATGCAGAATTAATTCAGCAAAAGTCAAAAACAGAAAAGAAGGATCACAGAAATGTTGTGTATAATCACTGTTAAAAGAAAAACAAAGCACAATTTCATGACACAAAACAGCCTGAAATTAGATTTATCTTTTGATCTCCCCGTTTTATTTTTTTTAAATGTAATGAAGGTGAGGCACTTTTTGTGACATTTATTGGTTATACATTTACAAGTTTAAAACGCAACTAGGATTTCTATTTACACGCTTGGATTCACACTTCAACTATGATTACAGTTTAATGCATCTGCAGACATGAACATAAAATATATCTTTATAACCAGGAGATGGTGCCACTGACCGAGTTCACTGTCACACTGTGCTGATGTTTATGAATAGGCCTATTATTATATTAAACAAAGTCTGAAAGTCACCTGTTCTGCAGCTGCATGTTTTTACACAAGTCTTCTTTAGCATCAATAGAAGAGAAATAAAAAGGGTTTGATAATATTTAACTCCTGTGTTTTATTAAAAGTGATTAAAATTCCTCATTGTTTGGTGATTTTCATTCTTATGTTAGTTTTGTTCACCCCACCTTGCTTTAATGTGTATTTTCTTATCTGTTTTGTAGTGTTTTATCTGGATCCTGAGTGTGGGATCAATACAGTCTCTTATCTTAAAAGTGTTTTTGTATTAACCTAAACTTGTCATATCGCTTCATTTCTATTTTCAGAACTCCAGGATGCTTCATGTAAAGCTCAGTCAGTCCCTTTACTTTGGTGCCTTCACTGTCCTGGATTTCCACACTCATCCTCCTCGCCACGATACACTCATGTAGAGGTAAATTACACACATCCCTAACAGTCTAGTTTATGTTTACATGTAAAGTTATTCTGCTGATTTTGTACTAAACAAGTGTATTCTGCAGAAATAAACACCATAATGCTTTTCAGCTCAGTCTAATGTGATTGGTCCATCCAAGCCAATACTGGCAATGGTTGGTGAGGACATCACTTTGCCATGTTACCTGGAACCCTGTCATGGATGCTTTCAGCATGACTCTGGAGTGGGCGAGACCTGACCTGGTCCCCAGATTTGTCCTTGTGTGGCGTGACGGTGTGGAGCTAGACAGTAAAAAACATGGATCCTACGAGGGAAGAACGTCACTGTTTAGTGATGAACTGAAGAACAGAAACATTTCACTGAAACTCTCCAAAGTTAAAATATCTGATGCAGGAAGATACATTACATTTAGCCGACACTTTTATCCAAAAGCAACTTAAATTGTTATAACTGTCAGAAGTCGCATGTCTCCAGAGCAACTAAGGGTTAAGTGTCTTACTGATGGATACATTGGTGGATGTGTCACAGTGGGGAGTTGAACCCGGGTCTCACACGAAAGGCATGTGTCTTATACACTGCTCCATTGCGACCCCAATGATACAAAGAAGCAGATGCTTCATCCCAGCACTGAGAACAGACTCAGCTGTTCTGCTTGTTGTAGGTATGTTGGTGTATTTTGTCTTTAGTTTTGAAAGTAATGTTAAGGACAAGTCTGATTCACACAGTGTCATACTGGGAACTGACTGGTACAATTTCAGTCCTCACTGGTTTTCCCCAAGAGCTGCTTGATGGTACTTACAGAAGAAGCCAAGAGCATTAAATGTACTCAGTTTTTTTGCAGCTCCATGCAGTTTTATCAGACCTCCCAGTTTCAAGCAAGTACTTGTGTATTTGTTCCCTTGTATCCCAAATGTACAGTTATATTAACTTCATTAAAGATTCAGCAGGTATTTCTGTTAGTCCAGAGTGAGGACCTTAACGTCATACTCTCAGGGTGTTCCTAATCCAGATTTTGTTATATAGCTCTTTCGTTATCTCCCTCTTGCTTCTCTTTGGCCTCAGACTCTCCACTGAACCTTCATACTACAAACCAACACCCTGATGTGCTATTTCAGAAAATTCAGAGCTCGTTAAGTTCATCAAGGGAAGAATATTGAGCATCATGACAATTATTCCAGTAGTTGTTGAGATATTTTTAGGGCTGCTCACTAAATGTTGATTTTTATCATGTTCAGCCTCAATTGGCCCTTGTCAATTGAGTTGACTTGAAAAATTCTGGTTTGAGTACATCCCTTTACATTTCACTGAAATCCAAAAGTGTCATCTTGCTGGTGGTGCTTACTAGAAGATATCAGGAATAACCTAGGTCATAAAGATTCATCCTCTGGGGTGCATGTACTGTATGTCTGTACGACTTTTTGTACCAATCCATCTTGGAAATGTTGAGATATTTATCTGGAGAACTCACAACATTGATTTAAGTTGATTAATTATATTTAATTTAATTAATTATAAGTTGATTTCATATCTACATATAGAGACTTTAACTGGAGACTCCACATTACTCACCAAACTCTACTTGTTCTCAGCAAAGAGTCACCTGGTCAAGAGTTCGACAGCTTGTTCTGGTCGCTGGTCTGAGTTCAGCGGTCGCTGTTTCCACTACGTTCCAAAACCCATGACTTGGGCCAAGCTGAGGTAAAGAGGGAGACTTTTTAGTCACTGTTTTAGTACAGAAGGCTTCTACAATATGTTTATTTTGTTTGCACATACATAGACATTTGGTTAATTTGCAATTTATCTCTCTCTCTCGTATTTATCTCCACTGTAGAAAAACTGTGAGTCCATGGGTGGAAACCTTGCGTCCGTTCACAACCTGCTGGAGTACCATGAGATTCAGAGGCTGATCATGAGCGCAAGTTATGATTACACAGTAACGTGGATTGGAGGCTCGGATGCACAAGAGGTATATTTATCTTTACACGAGGTCTTCTGGTTATTAGTGTTATTAATTAATTTAATATTTTGTTGTGTCTTCTAGGAGGGTGTGTGGTTGTGGAGTGATGGTACACCCTTCAACTATCGGTCTTATGGAAGGTTTAATAACTTTCAGGGCAAGCAGCACTGTCTACAGATAAATTATGGAGGTAAATCACAGCGTACTGATTTCATTTAGAGCATTATTATGAGTAGCATATAATACACACATATCTATACATTTTTGAAGGTTTTCTCTTATTAAACAAAAACCTTTGCTGTTAAAATGCTATGTATGTATGGCATAGTGCTGTGTTGTGTGCACAGAACAATCCCATCACGTGGTCCATTAGTAGTTGACCATATTACATGATCTTCCTCAGTGGTTAGAGTTTGATGAAGTGTCATGGAATTGTAGGTTTTCCAAATTTCCATTGTCCTGCGTATTTTAAGATCTTAAACACAACACCGATGAAACGTCATTAACGGTAAAGAAATTTGAATATCACCATTTTGAGAGGAAAACCGTGTGAAAGTTCCAGACCAGCTGCTAATGGGTCGAATGAATGAACTTTCAGTCTTAAATATTCTTTCTTTGTGAATGTCAGTATTGGAACATCTTGGAAATGTTGAGATATTTATCTGGAGAACTCACAACATTGACCTGCTAGTGGTTCATGAACAAAATTTGAGAGGATCACTAGTAAGGATTCATCCTTTAGGGACCATGGCTATCAGAAACAATCTAATAATAGCGATATCTTATAGCCACAACATCTACATGGCTTATAAATGATTTCAAGAGAGGACCCAAACGCAGAGATCTGAGCGAAGGACATTTATTTAGGGAAAAAGAGGGTTGAGGAACTGGATGGAGAGGTGGATGCTGGGAAACACTGCACAGGGAAACCGACGGGACTGGGACCAGGGAGCTGGGGAACACTGGGGCCGAGGAAAGGAGGACGCAGGGGGAACTGGGAGGATGCCGTGGGGGAAGCCCATAGAGGAGAGGACCAGAGGATGAGCCCAGCCGGCAGAACGGATGATGAGTGAGTGAACCTGGGAGGGAAAACAGACAAAGAGACAGGGTTAGTGACGGCAGCAACAAAGTACAGGGAAAATGAGAGAAAACAAAAACATGAGCGCCTGAACACAGAGGTGGCACCGGGTATGGAGCAACGACAAAGCAAGAATTGTGTGGAGAACCGGGGTTGAAATACAGGCAGGGATGCCACCACAACACTGTGGTTCAGGAAGTAGAGCAGGTTGCCCGTTAATCGGACGATCAGCGGTGCAATCCCCGGCTCCAGGCTGTATGTCGAAGTGTCCTTGGGCAAGATCCTGAAACCTGAATTGCCTCTGGTGGCTGTTCCACCAGTAAATGAATGTGTGTGAAAGCGCTTTGAGTGGTTGAAAGACAAGAAAGGCTCTTTACAAATACGGAGCATTTACTCTTGTGGTTTTAAATAATTTGTGTCTGATTTGAGCAGAAAGAAACTGGATGGCAACCTATGGCACACGTGCCAGAGTGGGCACACAGAGACACGTGAGAAAGCAAACTCAATCCTACAATACTGACATATGATATGTCGCTACAGATGATCAACCACCTTGATGAAATAATGTTGACATTATTATTAAAATTGTCAAAATAATCACAATAATCGTAACGCCTTAAAATTTTAACACAGTATTAAACCTTGTGCTTTATGATCCATGACCGGGCAGGCCGACCAGCAGGTCAGCTACAGCGAAAGCTGTCTGTGCCACTGAGAATTTTAGTCTACGCCCACACACAGCGCGGGCCTCTTCTATGTCCGCACCTTGTATATACAGTGGGTACGGAAAGTATTCAGACCCCTTTAAATTTTTCACTCTTTGTTTCATTGCAGCCATTTTCCAAAATCAAAAAGTTCATTTTATTTCTCAGTAATGTACACTCAGCACCCCATCTTGACAGAAAAAAACAGAAATGTAGAAATTTTTGCAAATTTATTAAAAAGAAAAACTGAAATATCACATGGTCATAAGTATTCAGACCCTTTGCTCAGTATTTAGTAGAAGCACCCTTTTGATCTAATACATTGTCGTGACCCCACCTCTGTACAGCTGCGGGGCCCCCCAACCAAGTTTCCCGACTTATGCATGGGTCGGCCCTCGGCCTGCTTCGCCTCTAACCCAATAGTGATAGCCTTAGAGGGTGAAGCCTATATGAAATAGAATGGGGGTTACGTATTGTAACCCGGATTCTATAAATATAGGCGCAGCCCTCTAAGTTGTAGGCCTCACTGGACCTTGCTTCTCAGTGCTGAAGAAAAGGCATTTGGGAGCTGAAGGCTGGGTCTCACCGTTGTATATATATTCAAGGTGCGGACGTAGGAGAGGCCCACGCTGTGGGTGGGCATAGACTAATTCTCAGTGCCGGGCAGGCGCGCGGAAGGGGTAAACCCAATAGCGATAGCCTTAGAGGCTCCCAGTATGTTTTAGAATTGACTTTAAAATCTTATTGATCACTTTTAAAGCTCATCATGGCCTCTTGCCTTGTTATATTTCTGACCTTTTAGTCCCATACACCAGCACGTACCTTGGGATCCTCGGGGAGAGGTCTGTTGTCTGTTCCAGAGTCTCGACTGAAAACTAAAGGGGACAGAGCGTTTGCTGTCAGGGCCCCGAGGCTCTGGAACAGCCTGCCCGAGGAAATCAGGTCGGCTGAGTCAGTGCACTCTATTAAGTCCCTTCTTAAAACATACTTTTATAGGAGAGCCTTTCCCGATTTTATTTGACTTTAATTTATCCCTTTTATTTTATTCTATTTTACTTATTTTATATTTATCTTCGTGTATTTTAGTCTTTTCAATGTTTTCTTGCTTTTATCTTGTATTGTTTTTGTATTATTTTTTGGGGGGTATTATTGTCTTTACACTTAAAGCACTTTGTAACTTGTTTTTGAGTGCTCTACAAATAAAGATTATTATTATTAATATAATGAATGTGAGTGTTCCTGCTTAGTGAAGTTACCTTTGACAAACAATTATTTCAATGTTATCTTTATGATCTCCATTTATTATCTATTCACTATAACTTAAGCAGTTGCTGCAACAGCAGGCAGCTGGAGGCAATTCAGGTGTTTTACAACCCTTTGTGCCCGATTGCTGCAATTTGCATCAAACTTAAAACTCCTCCTCTGAGTTATCATTCAGTCAAATCTTAACACAGATGATGATGAAACACACATGTTCAGTGTGGTGGTTCAGTGTCACTTATACTTTGTGAGGATATCAATTATCCATTCATCATGACTAAACATCCATAAAGCCATTTTAAAAGTTTGTATAAGCAGGGATGTACTGGGACGGACACGGAAAGGCCTTTCAAGTGTCGTGTTTGGGAGCAGCAGAGATGTTTGTAGGTATTTTAATAAATTGTGTTGTACTTGTATACAGTCAATTATATTATGATAAAGACCTTCAAGAAACTTTGTGACACCCGCCTCTTAAGTTTGTATAAGTAGGCGCCACTGCACTGAACAAGACCAGGCCAGACAAGCCTGATGTAGACAAAGTGTTAAAATATTCAAATACAATCAAAAACAGTCCCATAAAATAGAGCAACACATTCTCAGTCCCGACTCGTCACATATTGATGCTTGGTCAAGGCCGTTTGGCGTCGTCAAGTTAGCAACGCTTAGCAACAACAAATATGCAACGTCAAGTTAGGCTTTCAAAATAAAACAGCAGCGTTTCGAAACCGACATTTTTAAACAGCGGATTATTAAAGTCCTGAAACAGCAAAACTACTTGGTTATGGTCATGAAAAGATCATGGTTTTGGTACAATAACTATACGTATGTCAGTTAACACACAAATTAACTAACGTCACATCAATTTACGTAACTTAAATGAAAATATTTAATATTGACTTCTTGTTTCACACAGGACACAAACACTGCTGCGGTTCAAAGTCAGGGTTCACCCCAACCACCTCCTTACTCAGGCCTTTCTGTTAGATATCATACACCTACATTTACTGTCAAAAACTGACGCTACAGGACTTCCCCCACTGCGATGAACTATGACGCTAAAGGGATCCCCAATGCTTTACAAACAGACATCGATGGGTCTTGACCATGTGTCCATGTGACGAGTCAGGGAGTGAGAACAAGGTTGAAAAATTAAAATCCCTCATCTTCAGCTCTGAGTTGGCCTATTCCTGGGTCAGCTCCCCTGTGCTGGACCTGAGTCTGCTTGTACTGATTATACAGCTACATATGCATGAAGAAGAACATCAGTAATAATCCATAATAATAATCCATTTTCTAATTCTATCTATGAGTTATTGCCTACCCAGCTCTGCATACTGCGCCCTTTTCTTTTCGACATAGTTACCTTCTCTGTTGTGCTTCTCATGCAACCCAGCGCTGAGTTCAGCACCAACAAAACGTATTGACATTAAACTCGTCCTAAATGGAAAGTAAACTACTTTGATTGGCGCCTTTGAGCCAATCAGATTTCAGTATAAACGAGGATCGGTTCAAGTTGGGAGGGCCCGTATTGGTTTGGCTCAGTCTGATAGACACAGACAGCTTTCACCGCTGCTGACTGGCCGGCACAGTCGTGGTTCATTTAAAGAAACTGAAAAATAAAAACTCTTGAACACCGGCCTGAAACGGACCGGGTGTTAAGGATTGTTCCCAAAATTCCCGATGGCCAATCCGCCCCGGATTAAAAGACAATCCTCTTTGACTCCGGAACTTGACTTCTTTTGAAACATATTCTTCAGTGTAGACATAATCTAGTACACTGCAACTAGGAATTGCAAATGGCTAATATGGCAACTAGATGGTGACAATTTGCCAAAAGTCAGCAAATACAGGAAAAAAAAAAAAGGGGGTCCGAGTTGTACATCGATGATGATTGCTGATTGTAATGGGGGATGTTATAAGTTCTTTTTGTGTAACTTCAGTGCAGCAGTGTAACATAATTGAGAGTGGCCCCGGTGTAAAACATAAGCAACTTTGGTGTAGACACAGGTGTACAGACACACAACGACTCCAAGCAGTTACAGCCTTTGATCTGCACCACAGACAGCGGCCGAAGAGCCAAACGCAAATCTTAAGGCCTGCCCTTGACTCACACCTGCTGTCTCCGACTACCAAACAACTGAAATAGCTTTAACCAGCCTGCAGTAACAAATCAACACAAAGTAGCTGACACAGTACATGTTTACACCAAAGGACAAATAGCAGTCAAGAAAAGCACAGCATCTCATTATGACTACACAGTATGAATAAATGGAAGATGGCATCTGCATACGATCCATGTGGCAATTGTCTCGTGTCTCGAGAGCCATGTGATCAGCTGGGTAAGTTGGTATGTAGGCCATTGCTTCAGTGGACTGAACCTTAAGCCCCTTCTGTGGGGCTGTTTAAAGGACACCAGGATTGGGGTGCAGATGTGTGTAACTGTGTAAATAAAATTTACTCTGTGTAAATAAAGGTAAAAGAATATTTGACATAGATTAATTTCAATCTAATTTATATACCACCAAGTCATAAGAGAAATTATTTAATTGCACTTTTCATAGAGCTCATTTAAACCATAGACTTTGTAATATTATTTACAGAGACTCAACACTTCTCATCATTAGCAAACGTGTAATAACAATAATAATTATAATAGTGATAATAATAAGAAAAACAATTGTAGCAGCAGGTGTTCAGGCAGAATACCTGCAGAAAACAAAACTTCCGGAGAGGGAAGAAGTCAAGCGCAGTGTTCTGGTGGGTACAAAGGTACTACTATGAGCTCTTTAAGATAAGATGGCATCATCGTATGACCATTAAGAGCTTTGTAGGTGAGCAGAAGGATGTGGTCTCACAAAGCTGCACTGTAAAGCTTGGGAACAGGTCCAAAACAATCAAATAATAAAGCCACATGTCAATATTCATTAACCACACCATGACACACTTTGCAGTGTCAGGGACACGTCCAATGCTAATTACCGGATATGAAAAACATTTGTACAATAACTTAATTTACATGGAAATTTAAGTTTCTCTTATGTCAGCACTGACCCTAAGAGGGAGTTAGTTTCATCAGCTAGGAAGCTGTAACATGCAGGAGGTTCGTGAATGCGGTGAGGAGAACACAACACAACAGCCTATTAATTTTAACATAACATTAAACCGTCCACTTGGCAAACTATTTTAATCAGTCCTGTGCCCGATCAGTCCATAAGTTATGGAACAGAGACATTAACAGTCTCATCAAATTTTAACTGTCAGGAACATTAGCCAAAGAAAATATGTATGAATGTGTGTTTCTGTCCAGTACGAGAATATCAGGGTTGGTTCCTCCAGATAAACAGCTGATGGAGCTAATTCTCCAATAGGTGCCATTTTATCATTGCAGAAGAAGAGGATGCAATGTGATATCAAAGAGCTCCAGTCAAAGCTCAAATGGTGGAAAACATGTGGAAATCTTACAATACTGCACCTCCACCACTGAAATGATTTGCTGAACTTTGATCAGAGCAAATGATTACAGCTTTTAGGTTAACTTCTAGGGAAAGAGTAGAATTCCTACAGGACATCCTGCCTTTGCACAATCTGCCCTTTTTATTAGACATTAATGCATGGAATAAGCTCCCTGATACTTTGAGAAGATGCGTAGGTTTCATCATCCTGTCATGTGATGTCAAACATGTATCTGCCCAGGGCCTGCAGACGAGAAGTAGCTTAGGAGCTGGATCTGATACACATCTGTAACACATAGATCTCTTCTCTTTGTATTAAATACATGTTTTGTACTTGTACTTTTGTACTTTGCCTGAATAAAGTAATAAAACTAAACTATTACCTGTTACCTTGTATCAGTGGTTCTCAAACTGGGGCTTGGGCCCCCCATGGAGGGCCACAGTGATTGATTCCACTTTTCATGGAGTCGGGGAGCTTAAACTTTTTGGAGTACCACTGTCTTACATCAACATGAACCTAAAACCCCATGTCTTACGCTACATGCTTTTGCAGAGTTAAACTGTGAGGGGCAGGTTGTCCATGTCTACCAGTCACAGGGTGGGTGGTTCAATCCCCACGTCCTTCAGTCTGCATGTTGCATGTCCTTTGAAGTTGTCAGAATTTAAGAAGACAAACTGAAACATTCAGCTGAATCTAGTGATTAATATCTAACTGTAGCTTTCAGGTTGTGTTAACCCTCTCACTGACTTGAAACATAGATTAGCCTTTAAAGTAAACAGCTGATGCCATCTGAACAGCTGTTAAGTTAATTAT
>NW_024043379.1:0-30537 GCF_014851395.1 Micropterus salmoides
GAGACAGCTGATCAGCACAGTGCTTCAGGGTGGATGGGGAGACAGAGTCCTGTCCAGCTGCTTTACAGGGTTTATGCCTCCTGAATAGTCTGTTGACATCCCTTTCTGAGATAGAGAGAGCGGGGGAGAGAACGCACCTCCTTGCTAAACCAGTGCTTTAACGCCCTGCACCCGGCCCTGTCCCCACTCCTATATGCCTCCTCCTTTTCCATCCTTAGCTATCTGAGTTTGGCTGTAAACCAGTGTTTGTCATTGTTATAACTCACCCTGGTGCGTGTTGGTGTCACGGCATCAGTAAACTCATCCAGACTGTTGGTAGCTGTCCTGAAAACATCCCAGTCAGTGCAGTCCAAACACGCCTGAAGATCCTCTACAGCTTCACTGGTCTACTTCTTAGATGTCCTCACCACAGGTTTACAGAGTTTAAGTTTCTGCCTGTATGCAGGAATCAGGTGGACCATGATGTGATCAGGGTGTCCCAGTGGAGCACTGGGGACGGCGTGATAGGCACTGCTTACTGTGGTGTAGCAGTGATCCAGCAAGTGTTTCCCTCTCTGCTTGGATACTTCATAAACTGCCTGTATTTGGGGAGTTCTTGATTGAGGTTCCCTTTGTTAAAGTCACCAAGAACAATTACAATGGAGTCTGGGTTTGTCAGCTCCACACAGTGTATCTGGTCGGCCAGCGTGCGCTGTGCGCCGTGCACGTTGGCCTGCAGTGGAATCTAAACACCGACCAGAGTGAATGAAGCACGGGGGGAGTAAAACGGTTTACAGTTAACGATAAAATATTCCAGATCAGGAGAACAGTGATGCTGAATCACCAGCCACTGTTAATATAAAAACAGATACCACCGCCAGTGGAGACACACGAGCGACACGGCTTTTTCTCTACTACAGCGTTTCACAGCCTGAGCAACAGTGAGCGTGCCCTTCACCAAAATGTCCAATAATTCCACTGATGATGCGAGAAAAGTGGGAAATATATCCGCTGGAGATGTTCCCCTGATGTTCATGAGCTCATCTCTGGTGAAAGAGCTCCAGGAGTCAAAGCCGAAAACTGAATTCACACAAAAAACAAAACAGAGGGCACCTAACACCAAGGCAGCTATACGCAGCACCATCTAGGATCGCGCCATCTAGGATCGCCATCTAGGAATTATGACAAAAGCAAAGGAGGAAATTAGGTTAAGGTATTATAGCCTGCTTCAAGACTGTCTTGAGCTCAGGGAAGCAGCTGTGTGCTGCTTTTTTAATAGAAGTTTCTAGCCTAGCCTAGATATATATTTGCAGCTATACTATTTGAAAACACTTCAGATTAAGCATGAATCTCACCTTTGTGTCACTTGAAGTTTGTTTTCGAGTTTGGAATGGGCTCATTGTTGCCCCCTGTGACCATTAGGGGCAGTAATGAGCCCATTACAGTTTGGAGCATCAAAATGGAAAAAAAGAAGAGCCCACACTAGACTTAGCTTCAAGGATGAAGAAAAACCGACTGGTTTGACAATGTACATCTGGTTAAAGGTACAATGTGTAAGATAGAATTTTAGTGAACTAACATTATCAGTAAGTAACAGTTCAGAAGTTATGTCAAAGATGTGTATGTATTGGGTTGCTTATCTACTGAAGTTAATAATAATAATCAACTTAATCAACTTCAAGTTAGCATTCTAACAAGCTAGCCCCGGCCGTCCTGTGTTGTAATACGGTATTGGTCTGAATATAAGACCGTTTTTTCCCCCGGAAATTCATCTTAAAAATTCACCTCATGTTATTTTTGGGGTCTAGCACTTTAAATGTTAATATACACCCACAACAACATATGGTGCCAAATATCAGCAAAGCGCACGTTGCCATCTTGTGTCACCATCCCACTGAAACATGAAAAGACACAGCGATCTTGTCGAACAAAGTGGCTTAAGTAGGTCAATTAATCAGCAGCTGAGGACACTTTGATGGTTAATGCAGGTATTGACATTTTGATATGCTATATGGATATTTTTTCAGATGAGAGCCTAATTGGTGTTTTTTTTTTTTTCATTTTTATGATATTTACTGTAAATATCACATCATTCATTAAAACCTGTACATTTTATTTAGCTGTTATTTAAATGTGACCATTTCAATTAAAAATATATATTTATATATATACCATTTTATTTAAAACATGTAAAAAAAATGACTTACCTTGTTTTATATTATTCAATGTGTTTATTAGCATTATTTTCAAATAAAATATTTTCTTTGGTCTTCAAAAATTACTACCAAAAAGAAAATGAGTAAGGAGTCAGCTTAAACATGCTGCAGCCGGAGGCTTTATGAGTATAATCAGCTGATCACTGCTGCTGCGAAGTGATGTGAATATCAAATAAAAATGTACAGAGTAGTGTTAAATGATACCAGAAGATGAAATCAATGGAAAGCCAAGCTTGCCACAGTGACGAACATCCCTGAGACAACAGCCGAAGGTTGAGGGCTGTTAATAATCATGCAGGGACCAGGCGCGTGCAGGGACATAAAGAACAAAAAATGCGTGCCCTTCTCTTTCATTCGATGTGTTGCTGCAAACAAAGGCATACAAATAGTATTTTTTTGCCACAAAGGTATCGAATGAAGTGCCGGTTTGACTGGAGATGTTTCAATACTACTCAATTCTGGGCTATTTCGGTCGATACCTTAAAGGTATCGAGTAGGGATACCCATCCCTAATTCTTGCACCTTGTACCTTTAACTTCCCCACGTCTGTTAAAGAGCAGTGCACAGCCGCTTCCTTGAGTTTTTCTATGGAAGGATGGGTAAAAAAATATGAAGAGAGACAGCTGTTCATTTCCCATTTCCAACTGATCACCCCCTACCCCTAACCTAGCGTTTATTATTGAAACCATGACAACGGAGGTCCCCTAACAGTAAGGAAGAACTCATTTTAATCCAAACCACCTAGTTTCCCTAACATTAACTTAGTAAAGTACTTACTTGGTGTCAAAGTAATTTGACTTTTTGGGAGCATAAACTCTAACACACGCACATAATAAGACTGTAAAAAAGTGTGTGTGTTAACAAGCACAGTCTCATTGATCCAGTGCCATCCTTACACAGAAGCTGCTTAACGCACATTTTTTTGGTACAATTCTCACTGGAAGAAAACGGACTGCCACCTGCCGCCAGCTGCTCTGGTACACAACATTTTGTTCCTCCACTCCTCTTCGTTGTGATGGCGACAAGTGGGCCTGCGGCGCTGTCACTCATCTCCCTGTGTTTGCTTCACATACGCTGTGTGGGGATTGACCAGCTGTGTTCAGGCAGAAACAGCTTTTGGGGTCTCCAAAGACACCCTGCTGTAAAATGGCACAGCGTGGTTTTATGTGATACTCGACAGGCCAGTGTCTGCCATGTTTGATTATAGTCCGTGTTCTTTCAGAGTGTCCTTCTGTGGCTGATGATGTGACAAATCACAACAAGCTATGGATCTGAGCTTGAGCCCTTGTTATTCTGGAAGATGAATGTGATAAAGCCCAGCGTGCACCTTGCTGCTGCCATCTGTTCCCTCTCTTCTGCTTGCCTGACAAGAGTTGTGTTTACATGCTCCTCTGCAAACCACTCCATGTTAAGATAGCACTGGCAGCATGTCAAACACAATGCATTTCTGCATGAATGTCAGCAAGCAAAAACTTCATGTCTGACTTCATCACACATGCACCGTGTGTGAATATGACTGTTTGTTGTTGCAGAACAGGAGCCTGTCGAAATAACTGGAGATTAAAATGCAATAAAAACACATACAGTTTCTCTTAGTATTCATATTCTGCCAGTATCCTTGCTGTGAGTGGATCTGTGGCAAGGACACAGGAATTCTTCTCACATTAGAGCCTGTTCTTTTTCAGATGTAGTTTGCTTGAGGAAAAGAAAAATATTGATCTTAAAGGTTCCAGCTCAAAGTATCCCTTCAGAACAGTCATTTCAGAAATTCAAAACAGCTCAAAATGATTCCGTTTTCATCAACAGAGCAGCAGCACCTATCCGTCTTCAAAAACAGAATTCTTAATGAGGACTCTGTCATATCAAACAGCTTTTGATGTTGTTATGTAAGACGGAATTTATGAACAGCTTTAACATCAATAATTTCACTGGGCATTAAAATATTGATTACACTGCAATGTTATATTGTGATGATATGATTTGGAACATAAAAATGTATTAATTGTTCGAAGACAGAGCTGTTGATGACTGTGCTTGACTGCAAAACACCACAACTCTAACATATTTCCGTTATAAATGTGTCATTGACATGTTATAAATGTCGTCACTTGCTGATGATGATGTTTGTGTGATTCCAGTAAAAAAAATTTAAAGACTCCGTCATCACTAAAATGGCTGATGTTTGCAGTAAAATGGTTGATGGTTGAGTCAACTTCCCGTTCCCCGTTTTGGATCACTTGCTCCTGTCAGAGGCTGACAGCCGTGCTACCGATGCAGGTGCTTTATGTTCATTTCCTGAACAATTCAATCCCGTGATTAATTGCTCCCCTCACAGTAAAAGACTGAGAACTGTTTTAAACCATATTAACATCTAATGGGACTTTCTGGCATATATCTGACATTGTGTGTCTTTTCTTGTGGCAAAAAAACATTTTTTCCCCACAGTTGTAGACAGAGAGCAAATTATGCTAGTCTAGTGTCTTTTTTGTCTTTGAAGTGTAAGTTACACATATTTTTCCAATATGCAAATTCACACTGGTGGAATGCAGAGTTGTTGAATTAATTTAAATAATCTTTGAAAACATCTCGAAATACCCTCCCTCCGAGATTCAAGAAGAAAGCCAAAGTGAGGGTAATTTTTATTCAACATATTTGGTAAATAAATAGCTTAATCTCATAATAATCACAATGCATATTTAGACAGTTGCACATATAGTATCAACAGGATATTAGCTAAAGTCATATTCAAAACAATTTGTGTTAAATTGTAAGGGTCCATCTGTATTTTTGCAAGGGCTCATGTGGAAACACTGCATTAACAAAACTTGGCTAAAAGAGCACAGCAATGGCAAATTGAGATCTGTTTGTGTTCTTGTTGTTTTGGCAAACCAGGTGACACAGAAATGGGTATATAAAAATGCACTACATACATTAGACATTGCTGCATGAACAGTTGTGTATTTCGTCCTTGCTCACACATTTTTCACAGTGTTCATTTTAAAAGAAGGATCAAAGATGTCACATGAAAAAAGCTCAGCACAAAAAGGTTACTGCTGACATGTCATGCATAAATGATAAGGAGGGTAACAAATGACAGCAATAAACATGTCGACTCAATGGCTTGCTTCCTAAATTATAGCCTTATTTATTAGTCGGCTGAGTCATTAGTAAAACCGTAATAAACTTCTCCACTTGTTTGTAAGCACTCAGAAAGGTCAGTCTGTGAACAATTTCATTGAGGATTGTCATATTAGAAAAATTACACAAATTTACAAAGAACCTCCCTGAAAAAATAGTCGATCCGAAAAGTGTCCCTGCTGGCAAACACGGCATTGATTATACTCACAAAAATAAGAGATAGAGGACTAATAAACACATCCGGCTTGGCGCTGTGATCAATATGTGACCCCGGTGTCGCTGATCTCAACGTCAGCACGCTCGTGTTTTCTGTAACCATTGTCCTCATTTGTCATTGTGCTATCGTTAGTCTGTGCATCACCAGGCCTCTTTGTAAACACGCAGTCTCCGAAGCTGCTACAGTCAAAACCAGCATCTGAGCCATCTGGCCAGAACAGAAATTACTCCCACAGGACGTTCTTCTGCCTTTTCTCTACCACCCGGCAGTAGGAGAAGTTTCTGGTAAATACTTCACGTTACGTGGACGGGGGCAGGAGGGAGCCTGAGTGGGGTACCAATGAAGGGTAAAGAGAGGAATGTTACTGTAGTGTTGCAGAGTCGCATTCTTTACACTGCGTTATTGTCACACAAGAGAGGTTATAAATGTAAACGTGTTGTTGTTGCTGTCACTGACAAAGTTGATTTGGCACTGCTCCAATCTGGCAATATCCCCAATGTCCAACTCTGATAATAACTGAGTTGGGTCTGTGTTTGTGGTTAAAACCTTCTGTTTCTCCTGCTGCTCCTCTACATCCTCCTCTGGTTCCTCCAAGTCCTGACTCTCATCTTTGCTGTCCTCATCATCCTCCTCCTCCTCTTCTTCTGTGATGGAGCAGAGGCGTGTGGCGGTTCCGGGGTTGCTGGCAGGCGGTCTGTAGTGGCACTGCCCGTTCAACAGCCTCCTCAGTGGCATCAGTGGCACCGCCTCCTCACCCAGCAGCTGCTGCTGGCAGTGCCGGAAATCACTCTGACGCTTCAGACGCTTGAACTCGCTGAAGGCGGAGGTGGCGTTCTGGTAGAGACTGTGGGCGATGGCCTGGGCCTTCTCCGACTTGCTAACCAGGACAGCGTGACACCGGAGAACCACCGCCATGTTCTTGACCTGGTGCCTGTAGATCCAAGCCAGGATCTTGGGCCGGCACAGGTCAGCATTGCAGTAGGTGATTCTGTTCAGAGAATAAAGATGGATGGGTTTCTTTTTTCCAGATTTGTCAGCGCTCATCCGGATGCCTTGAGATCCCACTGTTAACCTCATCTTGATACTCTGCTCCCCGTAGTTGCTCCTCGCCCAGATTTTGGCCACTGCCTCCTGGGTGCAGCCGTCTCCCTTTGCAGTGATGGTGACCACACTCCCCAGGTAGCGCACATTGTAAACGGGCTCCTCTTTGTTCAGTTGCACCTTTTGCCGTTTGGTGTGGAAGATGCTGCCCACCCAGTCGAAGGGACAGTCAGGCAGCAAGTCAGGACAGGAGCGCAGTAGAGAGGAAAGGATGGAGTGGTAGGTCAGCCCAGTCCCCAGGCTCTTGGGTTTACTCTTGGCCTCATCCTCCACCAAAACAAACTTATTCCTTCGCCAGGGCAGCATGGTGGGGGAGGAGTTGGAGCGAGTGAGCCCCTCTGCCGCTGCGTTTGCTGTTTTCAGCTCAGGCAAAAGAGTAAGAAAGCCGGTGTGTGCGAGGGAGAGAGGAAAAGCAGAGAGAAGCTGCTTCACGAAGCTTAGAGGAGAGACTGAGAGCTGCGAGCCTCAGCCAGTTTGTTCCCCCGCTCGCTCCTCCTTCCTCTCCTCCTCCTCCTCTGTTGTCTGCATCATGCAGCGCTGATCAGTGCAGGAGACTTAGCCCAGCGCTCAGGCACCCTCAACCCCCTCCCTGTTTTGTTGTTTTGCTTCCAAATGGCTCCCCACCAAAGCATTATTTATTTGTCCAGCTTTGCACTGACTGAGGTATCACTATATTTCTGTTTCTTGTAAACCTGAGGAAGAGGGTACATCTCCTGGTCATTCCCTCTCAGTGGACTTATGTGACTTGTTAATTGTGTGGTAAAAGTCTGTCGAGACCATAGATAAAACATAACTTCTTCATGTTTAGTGTGATGTGACACAACAGAATGATCTTGTAGCCATTGTTAGCATGAGGATGAATGAGGTTGGGACCCAAAACACAAAATTGCAACCTGGTATTACAGTAAATCAAATGATCATATCAATTAAATACATGTATGAACATTAAACATTGGATACCCACTCAATATAAATATGCAATGCCCTCTGATGCTGTAGGTCAATTTTGTTTGTTTACATTAGAAAATTTGAGAAACACACAACAGACAGAATTTGAACAAAATACCCTGTATACTGTGTGTGTGTGTATATATATATATATATATATATGGTCAAAAATAATTATGGATTGGAACTTCCATTGGAGTGATATTACTAAATAATTAAGCAGTAAATGAAAAGGAAGGGCAAATGTGTCGAATTAAAAATAGTTTGTTAACACTTGCATCAAAAGATTCTGAGGATGAATCATGCATTGTGCATTTGAAATTGTCGCAGTATATTTGTAACTTGAAATTAGCTCTTGAAATTAAACAATGAAGTAAAACTCTCAACCCTCCCTCTTTCAAATTGCGTTTGGACTCATAGCCAATTACATTTTGAAATTAAAGCTGCAATGAGGTGTGTTGGGGTTTATTGCGACCGTGGTGCAGTTGCCAGAGGTCATAGATGCGGCTCTGAATTATCATGTGCATTGGACGCCTCACAAAGGAGTCAGGCATCACTTGCTGTGTCCCCTATTTGGGACTAGAGATTACCTGCTAATTACATGTTATGTCCCAGTATGTGAATGTGGACCACACTAAAGGTTTTATGTAAATCAAATAAGGATTATATCACAGGGCTTACTTCCTGTTGCCAAGAGGTGGCGCCATGTAGATGAGTTCAGGGCAGTAAGCATGCACACAAAAGAAGAGGGCTTGGAGAAAAATGAGCTAAAACATAGGATTTCACGGTAATTTCTGAAAATATGTGTGTTACTCAATTCCACCTTTCGGTTGTACTTTACACAAACCAAGTTAGCACTAGAGTTAGCTGCCTTTCGCTTCAGCTTTCATCTGAACACACCTTAAGTGAAGTTGTCTAATATTTAATCAAGACCACCATCTTTCTCAAAGCGTAACCAAGTGCTGCGAGTGCCAAAACATTACCATAAAAAAAGTTTCATACTGTTGGAAACTATATAACACTGTCAGTGAAAGAGGATAAATTCAGTATCAACATTTTGCCACTTGTGCTGATAAAGAATATGGATGGCATTATGTTTCCCTAAAAACATATCTGCTGTTGCAAAAATATAATTTCTAAAGCTTGGGTATGCAATGTTTTTCAAAAGCATTTTTTGTTACATTTGTTGAAATTCTCTGTACAAGCCCACAGCAATCAATAAATCAAATGCTAAGACAAAAAAATAAAAAACTCACTGCATATGAAAATGTGCTTTTGGGGATGGACTTGGAGGGAGGCCTAAAAGGAGGGAGTTGGATTTTTTTGGATGCATACTTTAAAAATGTTGCTGTCTCTTGCTAGTTCTCCAACGTTTCCTACCCTAGCTTTAATTCTGTGTGTCCAAACATCTGTGTGACTGGCCAAACACTGTATAAGAAGGACAGATAAAAAGGTGGCTGCTTTCTTAATGGAGGATTCTGGTGCGATGAATCAAAATAAATATCATCTGTCTGCCGCAGAGCTGTGCTGTATCACGTATCGATGGTGGATGAAGTTCTCTGCTGAGAGGTTAGTTACTGTGGCAACACTGGAAAATAAATGTCTCCTCTTCTGTCCCTGATGTGTGCTGTGAATTAAAGAAAAGCATGAATAGAAAAAATAAATTGCCACAACCTCATTTTAGATGTGATTTATTCCTATTATTATTATTATTATTATTATTATTACTAGGAGAGAGCAATTTGATCTTTTCTACTAACTCTTGTTTCCTATCTGTTATTCTCAGTGGCTTAAGATGCACACCAACAAAAGAGCTTTTTTGTAAACCACATGCATAACCAGAGGGTGTGTGGCCAAACTGTTTGGAAATTGAAAACTGATTAAATGGTTTGGGAATAGTCTGGGCAGTCACCATAAAGGAGACACTACACTGTAGAGATAATTAAGAGACTTCTGCTTTTAGACTAGTTGGTTGTTTAGTGGATGAAGAGTGGAACCAGGATCTGATCCAGGATGAGCTGGTACAGTATGTTCTTGAGCCTCCAAACAGTGTGATTGAGAGGCTTTATACAACCTGCTGTGGTCCCATAAACCAACTCTGTGATCTAAGATATCTCATTTCTAACCACAGACACTCATATGCTAAATTGAAAAAATCCATCATGGTTTGGCCTTTACAGAAATGGATGCATGTTTTCACTTTTGGCATATCTGCCATCCGAGTTACCTCACGAGGGCTGTTCAGTGAAATTAGGAAATGTCTCGACTCTTCACGGCGTTACGTGTCCTGTCCCTTTATCTTCTGCCAGTGAAAGTGAAAACAACTTGTTCGTAAGCTGTAAATGTGTTGAAAATCAATATAATAACAGATCTTTGCATGCATTCAATTTAAAGGTTCAGTGTGTAAGTTCTAGTGACATCTAGTGGTGAGGGTTGCGAATCGCACCCCCCTTCCCCTACCCAAGCGAGCACTATAGCTATGGTGCCTGAGACAGGACAAAGAAGTCATCTATGAAATAAAACAGAGTGCCAGTCAAGAAATGAGGTTTCTTTTAGATATATTAAGAAATTATATAAATTATGTAAAACCAAATGTTTTTTTTAATATTATAGTTACTTTTTCATTAATAAACAACAGTCACATGAAGAAATTAAGTGTTACATGATGTCTCATACTCCTGTAATACATTATTTTATATCTTGGGAGGGTTGGTTCATCTGGACTAACATACCAAAGTAAATGAAGAAATTCTCAAACAATATCACAGATCTGAGCTGTGGTTTTATTGCCAATTAGCGATCAGCTGATTCTCAGGAACATAACATAACATACAGAGCGCTGGAAGAGAGAGAAAGAGTCACTACATGAAATTAATCCAACTAACATAACACCACAAGTCAAAGCACAGCACTGGAGAATAAACCAATCCAACTAACAATATGTTTTTCTACCAGTCAGTAAAAGTTTAGCTGGCTGATGCTTCCATGCTCTAAGCTAACATTACGGTTTTACTGCCAATTAACATTAGTGATCAGCTCATTGTCTCGCTAAGTAACCGGCAAAGCCAAACCACAGGCTGGAGAAAAAGTAGGAACCGTGAAATTAATCCATATTTCACACCACTAACAGGAGGAAACATGTCACGGCTCTCTGTGATTATGGCCAGCTTCTGGCTAAAGCTTTCAAACAACAGTTTTCATTCGCATCGCTAAAGTCTGAAACAAACAAAGTTAATTACCTGTCCAGCAGAAAACAGACAACTTCAGCACCGCTTTGAAAACATCTGTCCCACATTAACGTTATAGCCTTCTATCTGGGAAAATCAGTCAGCTGTCTTTAGCCACAGAAATGCTAGCAATATATATTAAAAACTGTAATGATATTAAAAAACTTAATGTACTTGGCACAGACATTATAATCAGCCAACTAGCAGATGACACAACAATATTCTTAAAAGATAGATACCAAATTACAACAACTATTGCCAAAATCGAACAGTTCTCCAAAGCATCAGGCCTAACATTAAACTTAAAAAAGTGTGAATTGCTGGCTGTACACGACACTTCACTGAAAGACATCTGTAATATCCCTTTTAATCAGAAATTAAATACCTGGGGACCTATCTACGGACCAAAAACAAAGCCAACTTCTGAATGTAGAAAATAAAATTAAAGAATATGGCTACAGAGGGACTTATCAATACTAGGTCGAATTTACCTAACTAAGATGGAATGTTTATCGAGGTGTATTTACGCTGCCTATTCCAATGCCGTTCCAAACAAATTGATTAAATCTATCAACCAAATCAACTTAAATTTCATTTGGAGAAACAGACCACATTATATGAAGAAAAGCAGTATGGTTAAAGACACAAAGGTTGGAGGACTCAAAGTTATTGATTTTGACTGCCTTAATGGAACATTAAAAATAAATTGGGTAAAATCTTGGATCAAACACAGCAACTCCTTCTGGTACTGTATTCCAAAAGCCTTATTCAAGAAAATTGGAGGCTTAGAATTTCTTCTTAGAACAGATTTTAATGTTGACAAATTACCTACTGTATATCATTGTCAGAGTTTCATAGACAAATACTCTTGTATTGGAAAATATTATATGTACATAACTTCTCACCCCACACATCTGTACTCTGGAACAACAGATATGTTTGCACCGCAACAGATCTCTGTTCTTTGAAGATTGGTATGGGAGAAATATATGGTCCATAGCTGATTTAATGGATACCAACGGACATTTTTTAAATTATGAACAATTTTGCATCAAACATAATTTCCAACCCTTAAAATCAGACTTTACTAAATTATATAGGGCACTACCTCAAGAATTTGTCTTTCTAACAAGAAACAATTTGGCATATCATCCAATACAACCACAATTGGCCCCACTATCAATTCAAGGAATCTCTGTTCTGGATAGAAAATGCACTAACCACTTTATTAGAAATTGTTTTACTGAATACCTTTACCCTGAAAGACAAAATAAAAACAACATTATTATTATTATTACAATAATTTGATAAAGACTCAATTACTAAACTAAGAACATTATATCTATCACTCCCTATACCCCCCAAAGTGAAAGAAACACATTTCAAAGTAATGAACAACATTTACCCCTCTAAAGAATTACTAAGACTTCACTTTGGTATAGATGACAACACATGCACATTTTGTGAAAGTGATATCGAAACTACGGACCATGTGTTTTTCTCATGCAAGGTGATACAGACATTTTGGTGTGATATACATAAGTCGGTTAAGCAACAGATGTCCTCATTCCCAACCTCCATCTCCAGAGACAACATAACATTTGGACTGAGGGTTATGAGCTCTGTAGTAATACAATTGTATGTTTAGCAAAATTTTTCATTCACAAATGTAGAATTGTGAAGTCATCTCCCAAATTTGTTGTTTTTTTAAATGAATTTAAACTATATATAAAATCCTTAAAAATGCTGAAAGATCCTAAAGCACAAAAAATATATGAAACCCTAAAACACTTCCCAGCTGAGGTAAATAGCTGAACAGAGACTGAATCCTCCCCTTTATGTTATAATTTCTTACTGGTTATTTATTTGAATTTAGTTATTTAATGTTTCCTTTTCTTTTATAAATCATCCTTGTTTTGTTACTAAGACTACATAACTATCTCCTATTTGTATGAAGAGCTGCTCACTATGGCTATATTTGTACTTATCCTATTTTGTAGAAACAAATTCTGTGCAGCCATGTTTGATACTTTCAATAAAAAAATTAAAAAAAAAGAATGTGTCTGACTTGATGGCGCCGTTTTTATACCCCGCCCCTGCAGCTCATGTTAGACTATCAAGTCAGCGAAAGTCAGCCGCTGTCATCTCGAACGCACCTAATGTCTCATTCTAAGGTAATAAAAACATAATGGTTCATTATGTAAGGTCTTTATACACCACTGAAAACAAAGTTATGGATCTTATATTGCATTTTTGATAGATCCTCAGAAATATTACACACTAAACCTTTAAGTGTATACTGCTTTGAACAGTGAGGACTGAGGAATATAAGTGTAACATGAACAAAATGAATTTGTTCTCTCAGCTCAGAGAGTGTGTGGCATTCTAATAAATCTATCTGCACTTAAGGTGAATATTGACGTCTTTAAACGTGTAAACCAATTCCTTGTGTATGCACATAATATCATCAACATATAAATATGTTTAATCCTGTTGGAAGGCTAGCAGTTCCTTTGGCATGGTAAACTAAATTTTACACATTCAGCAAATACATCGGTGCTTCATGAACTCTACAATCTGTTTAAATTACTTTAAGGGGGGGGGGGGGGCATGACTAAAATTCTACAACCCAGTCTCTGTAAGGCTGCAGTGTTTTGAGCTAAATGTAAAGGTCATCATGCTAACACACTCATAATGACAATGCTGACATGCTGAGGTTTAGTAAGTTTAATGTTTACTATATCCACCACTTTAGGTTAAACTTAATTAATTCACTCAACACAAAGTACAGCTGAGACTGATGGGAGGTGTCTTTAGTTTTACAGGTATTTGACAACTGAAGTATTGCACAAATTGCAATGATGACCTGATGATGGTAGTAGGTGAGAAGTCAGAGCATAACCAAAAATATTAGGATGCATTTTCTAGCAACCATGAATATCTGTACAAAAATGTGTGCCTGTATTATCAGTAGATGTTGACATATTTCTCAACATTGTTATATTTATTTTTGACATTTAACTGAAAATACCACTTTTCCCTATTGCTGGGAAAGAGTGAATGAAGAAAGTGATTACAATTCATGAATGTCTGTACCAAGTCCATCCAATAGTTTCACCCAAAACTACAAATGGGATCACCAAGTAGTAAGCAGCACATCTTTTAAGAACCATGAATGTCTGTGCTAAATTTTGTGCCAATCCATTATTCTAATACATTCGATAGTTCTGGGGACATTTGAAGAAAAAAATAAAATGTCAGCCTTGTGGTGGTGTTCATCAGAGTCAGAAGGCTACACCCTCAGAGGACCATCAATGTTTGTTCAAACGTTTGGCAATCAACACTATAATTGTTGAGATATTTCAGTCTAGATCAAAGTTATGGACAAAGTGACAGACTGACATCCCTGGAGCCATTCCATTATCATGGCTGAAGTTGATGTTTACAGCTGACATTTGAAAATGGCTACAAACCGATCCCCAGCTCAGTCCTTGGCAACTGAGTCGTTCTCATTTCCTGTAACTCTAACTTCCTCTCTCGCTCTCCTTCAGTTGGACATATACATCCATTACCAACTCACACAGGCAACCCAGGGTGCAGAATGTTATCACAGCAATCCAATTACTTTTATCTGAGTGGCACCCCTCCTAAATCTCCTTCTCCTTAGTTTCTTTTGAAGACATCCTTTTATCCAGGGCAGCGTATGCTACATATTTCTGTCTAGCAAGGCAGCCTAATTGAATTGGGCTCTCTTCATCACGCCACACTTACCAAGCGCGGAGTAATCAATGAGAGGGGCCTTGCAGAGAAGGTCCCAGCTCGTAGATGGCTGATTTATAGCTGTACGTGAGGGTGGCATTGAGGCAGCCCAGCACACAGTAAAGAACGAGAGAGAGGAAATGATGACAGACAAGGCTACCGTGCTCTTCATATATCAGACTGCTGAGATAGATAACACGACTACACAAAATCAAAGAAAAAAAGATACAAGTCTCACAAAAATGATAAGAGAATGCCATGAACACTAGAGCCGAAGTAATTTCTTTGTTTACAATAAAAGGAAGGAGAAGCCTCAAGGGATAGAGATCGATATCATCTCATTCCCATGCTATAGATTACCATTGGCTTGGCTGAATACATAATGCCAAGTTCAAGTGAATCATAGATTAACGAACAGGGAGAGTATGCGACATAAAATACAGGAGGCTCATTCCCTTCTTTAATCAGGAGAATTAAACAGACACAGGACAGGGTCAACTCCCCCTCATTTACTCCTGTACTATACCATAGGGAAAGTAAGAGTTCACAGTAAGTGATTTATTCGTTTATATGTAGGTAAAAAAAACAAGATCCAATTTGCTAAGAAAAGTTAGAAATGAGAACCAATTAGTACACGTTAATTTTGAATTATATATTTATATATATATATATATATATATATATGGATGTGAAGTACTTAAAGGGAAATATTTTATGTTATGTGAAAATGTACTTATAGGAAGAGACTCAGCAGCAGGTTTACTTAGCTGAGCCTAAAGAGAGAAACAGGTTGAAACAACTAGCCTGGCTTTATCTGAAGGTAATACAATCCACCAACCAGCACCTCTAAAGCTCACTGCACATTGTATTATTTAATCTGTCTTAAATTGGCAAACTGTGGTTTCACAGGGACTATTTCTTAGCCAGGCCAGTGACTTCCTGCAATCTCCGCTAGAAATGTGTCTGGCAAAGAACTAGTCTGGCACATAACAGTGTACAACCACAAATAGTTGTTTTTAAAACAACAAATGTGACAAAAGTGCTAACTAGTGAGCTTTGGAGGTGATGGTAGGCAGATTTAGTTGTTTTACCTTTGAATGTAGTTAGGTATAGAGCATTTTAAAGGAATACTTTGACATTTTGGGAACAGATTTTGACATATCAGCTTTCTTGCCAAGAGTTTGATGATAACCACGCTCATGCTTATCCATTCACTATCAAGCTGGAGCCAGCAGATTGTTCACCTACTTTAGCATAAAGACAGAGGGAAGCAGCCTGTCTGGTTACTCTCAGCAAGAAAGAGAATGAGCTCATTTTACAAAATGTCTAAGTATTCCTTACTTCCTCCAAGCTCAAATTCAAAGCTCCATGAAATATACACTTTTATAGAAATACAGCATTTTCTCTCCTCCCTTATTCTCACTGTGATTATTGGGCATTTTGGATTTTCCCACACCCAGTATCATTAGCATCATTAGTGTTTCATCATGTGTTTCAGGTAAATGTGTCACAATTTTGAAGTTTTGAAATACAGAATATGAGACTTGCCATAATAAAGTCAAATAGCTTAATTATACATCCAGTATCCTTGTTGAGTAATCCTCAGAGGCAATCCTCCAGTCACAGGATGCCAGCTGATTTCAATATATCTCAAGGAACTGAGACTTTCCCAAATAATTTGCTTTTCAGTGGGAGAATGAAAAGACTGTATGCCAAGATAGAGCTAAAAGCTGTGCGATACGGTGAGAGAGCAGAACAAATAGTACAATTATTCCAATTGGGTTTTACAGGAGAGACACTGCACTTGAACATTTTTGTATAGATGCCCAGAGACTTTTGATCCATCCTAGATATCGAATGTTTGAATCCATGAAAGCCACCTGAATGATGTTAATAAAGACTTTGCGATGTTATATTTTAGATTAGATTATATTTAACTTTATTGTTATTATGCAGAGTACGGGTACAGAGCTAATAAGGTACAATTAGCATAACCTGAAGTGCAGAAATATAGTGATTTTATAAAGATAAGTGCAATGATGCTATATCTTACAATATGTACAGTTGAGTCACATTAAACAGATAATATACAGTATCTGTCAGTATATTCAAAGCGTATAGAAGAAGTAGTGGACAGTTAGAGAGTGGAGAGTGCAAATGTAAGGTTATATGTACAGTATAAACAGCATCAATGCTTTTGGTATGCAGAGTATAATAATGTATACATATTAGGTTATATTTACAGTTGGTTATATGTACAGTAATATTATTAAATGGTGTAGAGTGTGCAAAAATATCAATAGTGCAAATAACATGTATGTTAAAGTACTGTGAGCAGTGCAGTATGGGTGCAAAGGTGCTATTAGGTTGAATCAACAATGCAAGTAATAAAATCGGATATTTGAAAAGTTTTATTTTTACTTATAATTTTTTAAGGAATAATTTCTTCTGATCTGCACTTAAATACTCTGATATTTTAAAAAAGGAAATTACATGTTCATAATTTCAACATATGTTTATTCAGTTATGTTTGGATTAGCTTTACAGGGAATTGAGTTTGTCTAGAGCACAGCTTGGAAAGGTGCCAGGCTTATCTGCACCAGTCGCAGCAAATTCCAACTGTCATCCTTTCAACACTACAGCATCAAGAGGACACATATGATGTACTTCTCGCCTTTTGCACTCCTCCCATTAAGCTGTTGCCTCCATCTGCAGCCACTATTTCTGTCTGAAATCCACGTGAATGTGTGTCAGGCCTGCATTTGATCGGAAGTCCTTATGTGACAGATACAAAGAAAGTAAGGAAGTGGGAGATTTACGTGGGCAGAGGGGCCACAGGATCTGCAAGGTAGACTCAAAAAACTAGATGACTAATGTTTAATACAAGCCCCGAGGACTTTTATGTTCTTTTTTCCGGGGTTGAAACCAAGGTTGCCCTTTTTCCTGTCAGGAGCAAGCCGCAAATTCTCGCAGGCTAATCATCCACATGTCAGGTTGATTATGTCAGACTGATTCAGCCAGATGAGTCTTCCTGTTACATTATTGATCCTCTGAAGTTTTTAAAGAGTAGTTCAGAGAAGATCTAGTTGATTCAGTGCAGACAAAATATTTTGTCTGGCTATCAAGCTTTGGATTGACTGATGCAAATAATAAAACTTTTGTGATCATCACAGTTTGCATTTGTGAGTTATTAGGCTATTTCACTCAATTCTTTACATTTGATGACCATACCTTCTAAAGTGCCTTTCAAGGTACATTCTAAACCTTTTTATATGCACATTTTCAATTTGTGCATAAAAAAACTGTAAACGCCAGATATTCATAGACAACGTGTGGGTCCTGCAAATTGTCCATGTTTATTACAGACCACATCCCATAATTTTGCAGTGGTTAAAATGACATTCAGAGGAGCACAGTGGATAGTTAATAATAACAACAACAACAACAACAATAATAATGATAATAATAATAATAATTTCCAACCTCATCCTTTAATGTTAATCTCTCCGAATTAAGCTGTCAAAGTGAAATTGTAATAAATGACTTTGAGGCGTCAAGATACAAAAAACTGTGGTCATGATGGGAACCATGATCACACGTTGAAAAAATATGACGTATGCTTACTGTACACTGGCTAAAACAACGAAAAAGCAGAAGATGATTGCAGAACAGTGTAAAATATAACACAATGAGTTAGGGCATATAATTTTATTAGAAAGCATCTAGTAGGAAGGTTATGTCAGGCTGAATATTGGTAGTGAAATGGAGTATCAGTCTAAGTTTGGACAAGATTTCCATAGGTAGGTACGCTACGTTTTTATAACCCAAAGCAGTTCTTCTTGCTTTGATGCAAGCTATCATTGATTGAAACTGGCTGCTGGTTGTTTGCTCCATGGTTCACTTTTGGTTTATTCACTCACACCACTGAGCACCACTTGTGTTTTTAATGGATTAGAGTGGTGTGTTTCTGACAGCTGGAGAACCTGGAGCAAATAATCAGAAATGGTTTGGGACACACGGTATATTGCCAATACAACCCATCACCTGGACGTCCCTAGTGTCTCTCACAGAAAATCACTGAAGTAGCATAGTTTCTCCATTTAGGGATCAATGTTGCACTTAACTCAAATGACAGAAATGTGTAGAACATATGTTTTATGTTTCTTTGGACATTGTGGACAGTCACAGTCAGTGTTAGCTGTGCATGGATCATAGATTTTCAAGAAAGAGAACATTTTAGTTCAGAACAGCGTCCTGTTGAAAACTCATCACATGGTGAAAAAATACATCATACGCATGATGTAATGAGAATGTGCAAAGAAGCAATAAAAAAAGGCAAATTTAGTTATTCTGCTGAAATATGGTTCTTGACAGAGAAGAGGTGCAATCAATCAAAACAGAAGCAACTGAAATCATTGTTATAAATCTACTGACTCACACTCTGCCTTATGTTGTCTGACAACATCTAATCCATTCCTGGACATTTGTCCAAATGTGTGCAAGTGTGTACACTGATGGCAGTTATAAGTAGACCCATAGTCATGGTTAAAGGTTGCAGTCTGCCATCAATACTAGTCAAGAAAGCATAATTTGTATGCCGCTAGCTGAGAGGGTCAACTCAGGACAAGAAAGTCATCGCACCTTCCAGGTGGCCTGTGGGTGCCTCCTCACATTTTTATGGGTTGGAATCTGTATTAATTTAATTATAGCACTGACTTTATGTCCTCTGCAGCGACACAAGAAGAATTTGTAAATGTAAGATGGAAGTAGAAAAACACTCTTAGAGTCAAGTTTGAATACTTATTTTGATTCTCTTGAGACTTCTAGTGCTTGGGCATAATAAAGACATTTAATGACTGAAATAATGTACATCTGACCAATTACTTAATTACTTTATCAGTGAATAATTATTTATATTTGTTTTGGGCACAGAGGAGCAAAGAGGTGATAGGCCTGGCATTAATAATAAGTGCAAGGCTGAATAGGGGAAAGCAAACTGAGCCACCATTAATGTTAATTTTTTTTAAATTGGATTTTCCTCCTAGAGCACAGCTAAAAAGAGATCTAGTTCTACAATTACACTTCACACTTACTCTATATCTGAGGGAGCCAGTGGGTCATTTTATTGTATAAATAGATATGATCCCAGCTTTGACCATTGTGAAGTTTTGTGAAATGTGTGAGCCTTAGTGCTGGTATGTTAAGCTACTAAGCATCCTCTCAAGGAGACAACTTAATTAAATAAAGAATATAAAGTACACGTGATCACCACCAAATATCATCTCGTACTTGGTATTATTTTAGAGCTAAAGAATTGTGAGATCTTTACACCTTCAAAGTAACTCGGGACTTTAAACCAAAAAGTATTTTTGAACCTAAGAATTAGATCATGTGTGTAAATGATTAAACCTGGTTTGGGATGTTTGACTGTCCAAAAGTTATTTTTACTGTGTTTAATGTGTTATTATTACTGCGAGTAGTTCCTCCATTTCCTTTGTGAATTGCACTAAGAGTACATCAACAGCACACTCAAAGCATTTTTTATGTACGTTGGCTTTCTTTGAGCAAATTTGGGACTTTTTGTGTGTGAATACATTACAACTTGAAACCTGCTTTCACTTGTGTGAAGTGTGCAGTGTGCAGTGGTGGTACAAGTACTCAAGTAGGCTTCTGTACTTAAGTACAATTCTGAGTTACTTTACCTGAGGTCTTTAAATTTAATGTTACTTTATAATTCGCTACATTCTAGGGGGAAATATACTTTGTCCTCCACTACATTCACCAGATACCTGTTGTGACTAGTTACTTTGCAGATGAAGAATTCAAAAATCTATTATGAGCATGAAAATACAATGCATTGTTACATAGTAAATATAATCACCAACAGTGAACAGTTCTACATCAATAATAATAATGGGGCAAAGACAGAGCCCATTTTCATCTAAACATAGGCAAAAGGAAAATATAAATAATATAAATATCTTGTAAAACTTACAGAGGTCATATGATTTAACAGATTTTTTTTTTGTACACTCAGATATTGAAAGAACATAATGCTTAATGTTAGCAGCAAGCTCCAGAAATCTTGATTTCTTTTTGAAGAATTTTGACTTGTGCAAATAAAATTTGGTTTAAATAATAAGCAAATTTATCCCATAATATTCTGAACATAAATCTTTGTCATTTTTAGTGAATCCAAACAATACATTTTGCCACCATAATGCAAACTGAGGGTAAATATCAACAACAATAAATTGTGGCTCTTTGCTCCAAAGTTTCTTGGTATGTGGGCAAGACCAAAATAAATGCACCAGCGTTTCGTTCAGTTCTCCTCAGAAAGTACAGCTGATATCAGTGTCCTTTTTCAGTTTTTGCAGGTAATAGTGGGTAAAAATGTGGTATAAATGTGTAATGTGGTAAAAATGGGTGGGTAAAAAAATCCCAACAGCTCTCCAACAAATGAATCTACACCGACACCTGCTGGCAGGGAGGAAGATTGCACTTCAGGAGCTGCTGATATTTAATTTGAACTGTGGAGACCAGAAGCTGTTGTTAAAGCCCTGCCATCAGTGCGTGCGTGGTGTGTAATTTCAGGTTTGACAAATCCTTTAACAGTACTGATTATTACGTATTATTATGCTTTGTAGCAAGACCGCTTCAATATCTTTTAAACGGGTGGTTAAATCACGTCAACTTGGCTGGAGCTAGCTAGCAAACTGCTAATTTAGCTAGCTAGTTGGTGTGCTCAGTTAATAAGGAAGTGTGACACTTAACAAATGTAAGGCTGGTTTGCACGCTAACGCTACGTTTTTTTGGGTTGAAGAGGGTTCAAAATAAATGACATACAAAAGCATTATATGACAAAGTGCAATATCAGCATCAAGGTGGTGATTTAATTAGCGTTAGCATTAAGTTATCTTGTGTTTACGTCACTTTAGCTAGTGGTGAATGGCCAGCGTTTAATCGTGTCACTTTATGGACACCACCAAGCAAAGCGTGTCAATATACAATCGATCGAGGATCATGGATGACCTTAAGGAAGCCAATAAAAGCAAGATGTCTATTTTACCACTGAGTCAGTCCATGGCTTCTTCTAAAAGGGACTTCCTCTGTGGACTATTATCAAGGCAGTTCAGTGTATCCTTAAATAAATCTAACAGCGCCTTTGCTCATTTACTGTCTGTCCACAGTCAGTTTGTGTGTCTTGTTATTTTGTGTGTGGTGGAAGAAATACTAACACCCTTTGCTTATGCAAAAGTAGTAATACCGCAATGTAAAAACACTGATAGAAGTTGAAAGTCTAGAATTCAAACTTTTATTTATAGAAAAAAAAAAGTACTTTTAAGGCATCAAAGTATTTTGCCACTTTGAGAGTACTATGTTATATATATATATATATATATATATATATATATTTTATTGGTGTGATTGAAAGCGAGGTAATTTAAACTACTTAAAATACTGTTGAGTACCTTTATCTTCAGCTTGTATCTGATTTTAAAAGCTGATTGCATGTAAAATCTTCATTTACAAAGCAACTAGCTGTCCAATTAATTTAGCACAGTAAAAGGAATTGTATTTCCCTTTTGAAATGTATCTACTATGATTATTGCTTTATTGTTACAGTTTTTTGTCAAGAAAGCAAACCGTGAATGAAATCCCACACATTTTCTGGATCCAGATTTGCTGATCTTTTCTGTCATATGTTATTGTATAGTGATTATCTTTGTTTTTCATTTGAAATCAAAATTTCCAGCCATTGGTTTTTTGTAACAACAACAACAAACATATATTTTTAAGTGAAAGACACTTTTCTATCTTAGTGTTCGTCCTCTCTGTCACAACAGCACTGAATGCTGCAAATCACAGGATGGACTCCAGTGGGAAAACCTCAACTGCACAGATCGTGGTGTTAGCCACCAGCTCAGCCCTGACTGCACTTTTCTATTCCATATACAAGAGCAGAGCTACAACTGTTGCCAGATTAAAGGTTAGCCACATTTCAACTCACTCCGTCTTTGTCGTGTGAATGTCAGTAGTGGGGGAATTGATTGGCTGTAATGCTCCATTTATTAATCTGATGTGTTTTATTTCCACAGGAAGCCAAGAAAGTGTCTATTGACCAGGATTTGAAAAACATCTTGTCTGAAACTCCTGGAAGATGTGTCCCGTATGCTGTCGTAGAAGGTTTGTTGGGCCACATTGAAAGCCTAAGTGAAGTTACTGTGGTCAGGAGTGTATTTTTACTATTAAATTCTATCGTACTGTATGTATCATACTAATTAACATGCTCATGTAAGGTAATAATTCTAGCAGTAGTTTTACACTGTGCATGTTTAAAATGTTTTTTATTACTGCAGGTGTTGTAAGATCTGTGAAGGAAACTCTGAGCAGCCAGTTTGTTGAGAACTGCAAAGGCGTAGTTGAAAGACTGACTCTGAAGGAGGAAAAGATGGTGTGGAATCGCACCACACATCTCTGGTAAGTCAGTGAGGCTTGTAATATTGTTATTCTGTTTTTCTGAGTTTTTAAGTATTGTGTTGTGCTGCTGTGTTTTAAGTCCAACTGAAATTAAATTACATTATTAAACCAATGTCTACTACAGCATACATATCTGCTCTGGAATCACAAGTATCCTTCTTAAACCAACTTATAAACGGGAACACAAATCTTGTCCTAGCCTGTTGGAATGAGTCACTGGGGAAAAGTGCACTGTTAATATCAGTTTGCAGGCTAGATAGCTAATTAGCTGCTCAGCTGCAGCACATTAAACAGCATGTAAACATAACCTGCAAATGTCACCTCGGTACATTGAGATGCTGCTGGTGTGTTCCTCACTCTTTAACACTGACACCAACACGCCTGAGAGGAAAATTATTTCTCATATTTCCCCAAAGACCTTATTTTTCCTACCTTTTAATTAGATTTTTTGGGCCGATTGCTGAAAGCAGCATCGGCTGATACCGATCACCGATCACTCAGTGAGAATCTACAATGTAAATAGTCATGAAAATAAAGGAAACGCATTGAATGAGAAGGTGTGTCCAAACTTTTGGCCTGTACTGTATGTTATATCAGCTTTTATATCATTGCAATGCAAACTGAATGTATTTGTGTTTTGGGTTATTGGTTGGACAAATCATCATTTGAAGACGTTATCTTGGACTCAGGACTCTAATAATTGTTAGATTAATCAATAATAGTTAACCCTAAACAAAACATTCATAGCTGTTTATATTTATAAACAGGAACAACACAGAGAAGGTCATCCACCAGCGCACCAACACAGTTCCATTTGCCCTTGGGTCTCATGATGATGAAATTGCTGCCACAGTACGGGTTATACGTCCACTAGACGCTGCGGAGTTGGACCTGGAGACCACCTACGAGAACTTCCACCCCACAGTCCAGTCCTTGTCCAACGTTATCGGCCACTTCATCAGCGGAGAACGTCCCAAGGGCATCCACGAAACAGAGGAGATGCTGCGCCTGGGAGACAGCATCACGGGTGTAGGAGAGCTGGTCCTGGATAACAACCTGATCAAGCTCCAACCTCCCAAACAGGGCTTCTGTTACTTTCTCACCCGGCTGGACTACGAGTCTCTTCTCAGGAAGCAGGGAAACAGCGTCAGACTGTGGAGGATTCTGACCCTTGTCTTCGGTGTTGCCGCTTGTTCCACACTCCTCTTCATCCTGTGGAAGCGATACGTACACCACAGACGGAGTAAGAAGGAGAGGAGCATGCTTGAGGAGTTCAAGGAACAGCAGAAGAAACGTATGCGTGAACTGAACTTGGAGGAAAGCAGCGTGTCGCCCACCGGCTGTACTGTCTGCCTGAGCCGTGAGCGCTCCTGCGTGTTTCTGGAGTGTGGTCATGTGTGTGCCTGTGCCCAGTGCTACGACGCCCTGCCAGAGCCAAAGAAATGCCCCATCTGCAGGGCAACTATAGACAGGGTGGTGCCTCTCTACAACAGCTAATGTGGACATACAGAAATGGGTATAACATCACATACAGTAGGAAGCCTACACAGCCTTTTATACTGGAAATATGTTATACAAAAGCTGTCTGTACAGCTGTGAAAACGGTAATATTGTTACTTTTCGTTGCACTTTTTTTGCTTTTACTCTTTCTTATAGATAAATAGTAGGTATCTGTGCTGAATCGTGATGCAGTCACATTTCCCATTAAATATTCAAATCAACTTTGGAACCTGTAAAAATAGAAAATGAAATTTTTTCATCTTAAGAGAAAATTAGATTTCTTCTTGCTTAAGACATTGGCAAATACTGGCTCTGTACCCCGATGATGAACCATCTTAGAAGTTAGTGTTTCTAACGTTGTTAAGCACTTAAGAGCGAGTGCACATGCACACAAAGGTGTGCGTTTGCACAGAGTTAAGACCTTCTGAATACACTTTAATGTAATGAGGCGCATTTAACTGTCAGTAAGCAGTGGTATATATTAAAATACAGAACATAAATTACATGCTGTAAATGACAGAACAGAAATGTTTTGCACTTCATCAGTATGAAAAAATAGCCTTATGTGCAGCCAACAGTCTACAGCTTTTATCTTGGTGTCTGTGTGTGTGTGTGTGTGTGTTTGTGTTAAGATTGTGGTAGACAACATTTGCACCACAATTATAAAGAAAAGCAATGAAAACTGAAATCCTAACATAACATGAAAACAGGAAGAAGAGGATGACAGAAACTGTCAAATGAGCAAATCAAATGTTCAATTACTTTTTTTGTATGATTACAATATTTTTAAATCTAAACCCTCATGTTAAATTAAATGTCACTTCACAGAATGTGTTGGTGGTCCATGTTTAGTATATTTGTCAGGGAACATGTACATAAAAACACTAATCTCATACAAAGAAGAGATGCATTGTACCAGATTTAGCCTTTAACTTTCTGAGATGTTTTTGGGAAACGGGGCCCATCTTGTTATGATCTTGTCTTGACATTTGATTTGGAAGTGTGTACAGTTACACTGACTCATTTTATGTCTTAAGTTAGGATTTAGCTCTGGTAAGGGCTGGCAGTTCATTTAAGGTTGTGTTTTGTACAGCTCAGACAAGGCAGAGGAAAGGTTGTGGTTCGCAAAAAAAATTCTCAAGGGTGAGGGGGGGATAATTGTACAAGCTGACCTTGTCCTGTTCTTTTGTGATTTTGCTCTGGGCGCTTGCTAATAAAGACGTGTGCAGCTGGTGCTAAGGCTCTACAGACACTAGAGAACACAGTGGCAGCACATGTAAATCTTACAGTACTAGAGCAACATCTGCATCACCACAGGCCACTAATTGTTGCACTTTGAAACTGCTTTTCCTGGGACAAAACAAAATTCAGCTCATTGTTTATTTGCAACTAAAACCTCATTAAAGGCAATTA
This sequence comes from Micropterus salmoides, assembly GCF_014851395.1. NCBI lineage: Eukaryota > Metazoa > Chordata > Actinopteri > Centrarchiformes > Centrarchidae > Micropterus > Micropterus salmoides. Next base: position 25,980 of record NW_024043379.1, read on the forward strand.
CAATGTTGACAAAATACTGTGGAAAATTACTTTATATAATGTCACAGACTAGTCATTGTGTAAAATAAAGACACTAGGAGAAAGAAGATGAAGATGTCTGCCAGGAGAGGGGCTGTCTGCCTGTGAGAAAAATCAGGGATTCAGAATTTGAATCGGAGAGCATGAATACACACGAAAATGTGATGCCACAAGCTCCCCCAATACAAGCAGCTGTTTCAACTCCTGTTGGGGGTTATTCATTTGTTTGCTCCATTCCAATCTCCCTGTACATTTTAAATGTAATTCAGCCAAAAGCAAGTGCTGGGCCCTGTATGACATGCTCAGGCTTTGTTTTACGGCATAAAATGAATCATTTCAAAATTCAAGTGTGATACAGCCAACATTCTTCAAGTCTGTGGGCAAAGAATAAAACTCTTTTTACTTTTTATAAAATAGGTGATCGTTCAAGCACATTTTTGGTCAGACAGTTGATAGGATGGAGACAGGCTGAAGTCGGGAGAAAATGCTTCTGCACGATTCAATTTAGGCCTGCAGGGATGCATCTCTGTCGCCAGAGGAGACTGTCTTAGGGCAGTTTGAGCACTCAGTCTCTTTTTATCATCCCACATTATGTCACAAAATATCCAATGTATTAGTTAACATTGCATCGGGACCTTGGCATTATCATTACATTAGTATTCAGCGGCTGGCACTCAGATATACATTTTCCGGGAGTGAGCAGCAACACTGCCTTGTAATGCTGTTGTTTTTCAACTTTCTAGCTAATATCTTCTAATCTCTGCCGTCTAAAAACTTCTACAGCGTTCAGTCCTCTGAACTAACTGTGACCCCCCCCCTCCCCCAACTGAAGGTATATTTTGTTTTACATTTATTAATTTGTCTGATGCTTTTATCCAAAGCCCATATGTGGGGCCGGACGATTAATCAAAATATTAGTACAATTGCAATATGGCCAAGTGTAATATCCAATTTCAGTTTTTTTTATTAAATACTAAATGTGTCAAGACATAATAATAATAAATTACAAAACACATTTTTTCAGACTTAAGGGAACATGCTTGTTTGGTACAGACCATTGTAAAAATCACATAATTTTTATTTTGTTTACTGAAAATGAAATGCAAAAATGACCATTCCCACTAAAATCGTGTTCATTAATGGCCGCTAAAAACCATACACTTTGAATAATCAGTGATATTGTGCGGATATTATATATAGTGTCAGTGTTTGAATTCTCACAAAACCAACTCTGTAACTAAACAAGTGTCTTGATGTAGTGAACGCTTGCAAGTCCTTAGCGTGGGAATATTTCCCATCTCTATCCTGTGTGATGTTAACACGACTTTAGTACAGCTTTACACAGAGCTGCGAGCATGGCTGTAGACTCTTAACCTTTTCTGTCCAATGCATTTTTGTGTAACACATCGGAATATTTCATGAGTGAGTTGTAGTATCAACTTTAAAATCTTTGTAGCCAGATGTTTGCTGTACACTCTGACTTTATGTTTTAAAGTCTGTTAGAAATCAAGAAATTTGACCAAAAAAGATCTCACTTGTGAAGTTACTTGTGTAACTTGTGCAGCCAATAGTCACACATTAACAAAGTACTCTTTCCCATTGTGCTACAAACATGAAAGTAGCAGCTCTAGTCCAATACCATGGAAACCCTTCAACCTAATCCTGCCGTGCTTTTATCAGCAGGAGCTGTCACTGCACTGACAGTGAGTGAACCATCAAAGACATTCCCTCCATTATTCCCCACTTAAGAGTTTTGAATTTCAATGCTACATGAGGACTGTGCAAGAACTGCATGATAGGAGCCATGCACATAGGCTTAATGATGGAGGTGAGATGTTTACCGGACAGGATTTACTCTTGGACAAACACCATTTGCAATTTAAAAGAGACCACGTTTTTCCTGCATGTGCACAATTTGGCTCTGACTCAAATCCTCAGAATTCACACAGCAGTCTGGTCTCAAGCTCAAAACAACTAATATATCAGATGAGTTTTTCTCAAAGAAAGATGATCTCAGATATTGAGATTAATCAGGCAAATAACGCCTCAGACAAGACATTGTTCTGAATATCACATGGGATTGCTGTTAAATCCCCTACTACAGACCACATAAACTGGCTGCTAAATCTTCAAATTATTAATAATATGACTGAAAACTCCTCTTGGCAACAGACTCAGTTTACATGCATTAAAGTCTATATACGGACTAATTTGTTCATATTGTATTTTGTTTTTCACTCCACTCAAAGCTCATGAAAGTTCTTTTATACTAAAGAATAGCTGAAATTGGGGCCGCTTTCTAATAAGGAGCTTTAAAGGCTGCCTTATTAGAGAGTTGTACCCAGTAACTTCAGTTATTCTCTTCTTTTATCTGAGAAAAAGTGGTTCGCTGTCAAGGCAGTGCATTGATTTTTTTGATTCAATTAGGCTCCCTTCATGGTAGTACCTTGTTCAAACGAAATATTTAAGTGTCTCTCAATAAAGAACATTTCTGATCCATGATCTTAGTACACAGCTGCAACGAAAAAAAAGGTTGCTTTATAAGGGACACAGTTCAGCGCACTAAGGTGTTCAGGTGAAGTCCTATCATTATTTTGTATGATTATTTCCTATTTCATGGTTTTCAAGATTAAGCTTGGCTAACCCTAACCCTCAGTTTAGGTTGAAGTCATGCAAACACTTGGTGCTTTTTACCAGCAGTATTCCCTTTACACATAGCAATAAAATATTTCGATACTATGAAGGTCATTGCTATAATGACTTCTACATATATATATAACACAATATAATGCGTCCATAAGACATTATAACAGTTGTTATAATCACTTACAAACATGTATTAGGCGTTATAACAAAGTTCATAACTATTATCACCTTTTGATTTAATGTTTTATAACGAATAGTAATACCAGTTTATATCAATGTGCGGCAAGAATCTTCGACCATGTTCCATAACACATTGTAATGTTTAAAGTTATATAGCACGTCTTTGTTTGCTTTAAGTAAAGTGTTAAAATATCTATCCCTGTATAATATATTACAGGTGGACATAATACCGTATGAACAAATATAAGAACTTATAACACGTAATTGTTTGCTTTAAGTAAAGTGACACACATTTTGCGCAGGAAAACAAATTTTATTTATGTTTCTTCACTTTATGAACAATCTGTATGAATTTTAAACATTTTGCATTTTAGCACAAAAACACAACATAATTACATCCAGAAAACTCGTTGTCAGGGTGGTGAGAGATCGCTCAAGAGAAGACCTGTTGCTGACCAACATCATGTAAGAAGAGGCTCAGATGTTGTCACAGATGAATGGCGAGCCTGTGGACAGGCCCTAACAGATGCAGTGGACGATTAAAGACAAGCACTTCACAAAACGTAGCCTATTAACGTTAAAAGACGTAACTGAAATGGGAAAAGTGACAGTACAGCTCACTTACAACGTTATACTATACTGTACTATACTATAATGTTCACGGAAAGCAAATGGCGGAACCTTCAGAACTGCGGAAGTGCAGCGCCCGGACAGTCGGAGGTGTGCACATAACAGAGACCCGTGATCTCTGTTACTGGTCTGAGACCAGTGTTGTATTCGACGCATTACGCCGCTGCTGAATGAATGACCACGCTACTAACATTTCACACGCTCATCAATAGGACTGCGACGTCGTTTTTCAGCCGCACAGCGTGCAGCAACACTCATCGCTCTTTCGTTTCCTGTGTGCAAAGCGAGTGTGTGTGAGAGCAAAAGAGAGAGAGCGAGCAGCAGAACGGGGAGAACGTGACGGTGAATGTTAGCAGAGGAAAATATATATTATTTAATTATTATATATAAGTTACTTAGTAGTTGTCCGTCAGGCAGACATGTGCAGTGTAGGTCACAGTGTGTCCGTTAAGTCTGGTGTTTCCGCAACTGCTGGATGTGAAGGCGGTTAGTGCTAGTTAACAGATCCCCGGTCTGTAAAGCAGTGTAGCGTTAGTTAAATTAGTAACGGAGTAATGTTAATTAGTTGCGTGGCATTACTACTTAACTTGTTGAGGAATGAGAACAGCAGGTTGAAGCTTAACTGGTGTCCTGTACACATGCTGTACATCCTGATAGTTAAATTATATTTCAGTGTCCAGAGGAGTCTGACAATGCTGGTGACCACGGAGGAGCTGAGGCTACTAAAGTAAATCAGGGATGTAAACTAGTCTTTTAAGCAATTGAGGAGACATTTCTTTTGAATTTTAATGTGTAAACGAAATGCTAGTAATTATCCAGAATTTACACAGAAAAAAAATGCATGAAGATGGATCGCTGCCCTCTGAATTGTAATCAATCGAATCGTGAGGTGCCAAGAGATTCTCATCCCTTCTGCCCCAACAGTATTCCCATGCAATTACTTTAAAATGTCTTTTAATAGCTACGTTTTGTGAAGTGCTTGTCTTTAATCGTCCACTGCATCTGTTAGGGCCTGCCACAGGCTCGCCATTCATCTGTGACAACATCTGAGCCTCTTCTTACATGATGTTGGTCTGCAACAGGT